>NC_138548.1:203004958-203197458 GCF_964273705.1 Natrix helvetica | reverse complement strand
TTGTAGACGCCCTTCGCTGTGAAGGCTGGGAAAATTGAAGGCATCTTGATTGTGGGGTGACTGTTTGTTTGAGCTGCAAAGGAAAAGGAGGTTGAGAACTTTCACTTTCCAAATGAAAAATCTTAAGTATTAAGATTACATATTCTTAAATATATCATGTGAGTTTTCCTCAAATGTTATTTTTCTTTCAGCAGAGTATGCATTTCTGTCCTCCATAAATGAAATCAAGGAATTATTCCCTTTGAATAAATACCACCAATCTTTTCTTGCATTTCTCAAGCACGTGTTTTGACAGGGTCACAAACTGCCCGGATGGTCTATATTTTTTCCTCTTTACAAAGATAAGAAGTTGGTGAAGATGTATTTTATATCCAGGTTCACCTATCATGCTTAACTAATAAGCAGAGTTTCAAATAAATAATATATGGGTTCACACAATATACCATCATCAAAGAAATCACATTATATTTTAGCAGAATGTATGAACACTTAATGCAACAGAACAAATTTGTTTATGTATCAACATGTGCCTCCCCCTTGCAATTATCTACAGTCCCCTGGAAGTGATTGTGTTTTTATCTGGACACTTTCCAGATGTGTTGGTATAATGACTCCAAAGGGTTGCTAATAGCTGTGCTGCTGTCCTAACACATGT
This sequence comes from Natrix helvetica, assembly GCF_964273705.1. NCBI lineage: Eukaryota > Metazoa > Chordata > Lepidosauria > Squamata > Natricidae > Natrix > Natrix helvetica. The sequence goes on along the minus strand of NC_138548.1, from coordinate 203,196,803 downwards.
TGACATTATTACCCTGTTTCTCTGAAAATAAGACCTCCCCGGATAATAAGCCTCATCGGACTTTTGAGTGCATGCGCTAAAATAAGCCTTCCCCCCAAATATTGCAAAAAAGCAGCAGCCTTGAGGTGACCATGCTCGCTGCCTCCTGCACCTCAAAAATAGTAAGACCTCCCCACAAACAAGGCCAAGCGCTTATTTTGGGGGTCAAAAGAAAATAAGACCCTGTCTTATTTTGGGGGAAACATGGTAGTGGAGTGCAAATTAAGCATTGTTCTCTCTGGTTTCATACTACTCCCTGGTGGAGAGTTCCAGTTCACCTCTTCCAATGCAGCTGTCTAACGAACAAGTGTCTTACCTGACTGCTTGAGGGGTCATGGGTTTGTAGCTAGGCTGGATAAAGGTTGTGAGGATATTGTCTTGACACAACTCATGGCTGTAAACACTACAAGGGAGGAAAATTGTCTTCAATACCAAACCAACGAGACCAATTTTTTATGAGCTGATCTTCACAAAGCAGGTGAAAGGGAGGGCCCCAAAGGGAGGGATACTCACGGTTTGTGGGTTGTAGCCAGGTCCACGCATACTGTAGGCACTTTGCTACTGCAGTGCTCATGGAACTTGTAGCCGCATGTTTGACATCGAAAGCCATGGAATATGAACTTAAGGCAGAAATCGCAAAAGGCCAAATTGAAATAGGTCTTGCGGACCTGTCCAGAGAAATGGATTAGGAATATGAGAGGCGGAATAGAGGAGGAAGGTTTGGTTATCTGCCTGATGCTCACTAGTAGACAGTGAGGTTATGTGGTGAGATTTGGAAAAAATTATCCAAAGTCGTATCAATTGAGAAACAAATCAGTTCAGACTATCAAGGTCTTTCATGCTCTTGGCTCTGATAATAGAATCCAGTGATTTTGCTGAACAGCGTAACAGCACAGGACCTTTGAGTTGCTGTAGTTCAGGGGTCGGCAAATTTAAACACTCAAAGAGCCATTTGGACCTGTTTCCCACAGAAAAGAAAACACCGGGAGCCACAAAGGTCCTAACTGGAAGCCCCCTGTTCAATTCTGGAGCTGACCAGAAATTCAGTTCCCCCCACCATAGTCTTCTCCTAGCACGGCGTGCTTTTTCCTCTACCTGTCATAACCGAAAGCCCTTTCAATTGTGGAGACAACTGGAAAACCCTCCCCTTGTCATAGAGTCTTCTCCTGGCACATTGTGCTTCTCCCCCCCCCTCCACCGGAAGTTCCTCTCAAAATTGTGGCGCCGACCGGTGACGGAGCCGCAGCAGAGGGAGAAAAGAGACACATGCAGCTCCGGAGCCGCAGTTTGCTGACCCCTGCTGTAGTTGATCTCAGGGACAGAGGAAGTTAAAGCATTTCTATAAGATGGGAACCCTCCAGCCATGTTGCTGGCCTCCCATGTTCATCACTCCTGGCCAGCCAATAAGACACAATCATCAGTGAGGGAGACTTTGGTCCAAGAATATCTGTAGGGCTGCAGATCCCTCATTCATTTTACACATTATCCTGGACAAGAACCATAGCACCCAAGTATAGTAGTATGATTTTGCAGAGTTTTGCAGGACTCACAAAATTGTGCATAGTAAGAGGTACATTCTCCAGAACTTCTACAAAAAGCTCAGCCCCTTCCAGGTTGACCAAGTCTGTCTCCCAATCTGTGATGGTTCTTCGCCTGCATAGGAGAAAATAAAAAACAAGATACTAAGTACCTGTTCTGACCTAGGCTTCCCAAGAGCATGAAGCAAACTCCTTGTCCCGACAAAAAACCCTTTTATTAATCTACTGTGAATTCTGCTCATTTACATCCAGCAAAGTCTTTCAAGGGAGGATTTACAGTCCCAGACCTTATCCGGCTTGGAGAGCTGACAGGCTAATATCTGTAAAACCTCGGAGAGTCACGAGCCAATTAAGCAAACTAATTGTCTCCTGCAAACTCCACTCTCCTTTCGCTCTTTTATTTCCTCTGGGAGGGGCCATTCATCGTCCACCTGTGGCCTTACTCCCAAGTTGACCCGTGTTCTTTAGACGTTCCCTTTGCCTGGCAATTCTGTGCATGCGCACACTGAGAACAGGCTCCAGCTGTTTGTCTGCCTCACTGATATCTGACTTGGAAGGCAGCTTATAACTGGCATACGGCTCTGGCCCCCTCTCTGCCTCTGAGCCCTCATCAGAGCCTTCCCCAGACTCCAGGTCTGTCCCATGTTCCTCACCAACCTCCTCACTGTCTGAATCTGGTGCCAGCTTTGCTGGCCGCTGGCAGGCCACAACAGTACTATCTAACTTGGTGATCCCAAGCCTACCAATCTAACATTCCTTCCAATTCAACTCTGAAATCGGAGTTCATTCTCACTCCTCAGGGGCAAAATTACCCATTTTAGAAAGACCAATTGAAAATGCGTTCACATGTAGGCGAGTTCCATGTAGGTCCCTAGTATTCAGGGTGCAGATTTGGGGAACTAAAATATGAAATCCTCTCCTTTGCCTGAAATATTACCTTACCACAGCAAAACTGTTAATGGATAAACAATCTTCATCAGGCAGTGAGGAAACAAGGATCTAATAGCCCTTTGTGTACATTTGTGCCCTCTAATTATACTCCACTGTATCTGCTTTTTTTTCCCCTATTGTGTTTGGGAAAATGAGGAAGCACCTCTGACCTCACTGTTGGAATGTTAATGTTGACAAATATTACAGCAGCTCAGGAAACAAAATTAAATGTCAGCACACGTATGCTGTGAGAGAAGGGGGGATTGTCAAATTAGAATTGTTAAATTAAAATCTCACATATGCCTGGAGAGCAAGTGTGCCTTTGGTTGAAGGAGAAGTTCTCCTAAATGAAACTTTAACTTTAACTTTTATTTGATTTCTAAACCGCGCCCTCTCCCAGAAGGGACTCGGGGCGGTGTACAGTCATATTAAAAAACACAATAAATATACATAGATATAAAGATAAAGATAAATATAAATATACATGTGGCTGGAGGAGGTAACATATAATTTACTGTACAATAATAGTTAAAGTTCAAATTTAAAATTTAAAATACATTAAAAAAAACCTAAAAAACTATCCCGGAATAAAATGTTTGCCAGGAGGTATACAATGGGACTATAAATGGGCCAGGCCAGCTAATTGGAACAGGTGGGTCTTGAGTTTCTGTCGGAAGGAGCGGAGGTCGGTAGTAGTTCTGATATCGGGGGGGAGGTCATTCCAGAGGGTTGGGCCCATCACAGAGAAGGCTCTACTCCTGGGCGCCGCCCGTTGGCATTGCTTAGTGGACGGCACCCAGAGGAGTCCCTCCCTGTGAGAGCGAATTGGTCGCAGGGATGTATGGGGTAGGATGCGATCCCTAGAGAAAGAAAGGGGTTTGTGAGGAAAGCAGCCCCTCTTTACTCTAAAAATTGGGACCAAATTCCCGATTTATCAGTCTGAGCCTCAGAACTGACCCACCTTCATACTTCAGTGATTGGACTGTTCCTTTCTCTTTACAACTAAACACCAGAGCCTCGTGGCCTAATGGATGAAAGCTGGAGATAAGAGTTGCTACCAGTAGGCAGACATTTGGTCCAGTGAGTAATTCCTTGTGAAGACATGTAAACTTTGGAGTGTAAAGTTTATTTGGAGTTTGGAGTTTGTTTCTAGATATTTATTTATGCTACTTACGAGGAATGCTCGCAAAAACCACAAGAGAATGAAACAAACTGAAGATGATCTACCCATTTTTAAGAGTGGCAGGAGACAGTTTTTGGTCTGTATACAACTAACTGCACTCATGTTTCCTCCAATTCCTTCCTATATCGGTCTCCTTATTGGGGTTACTTACCCATCACCCCTTTTTCTGTAAACAACACAGCAGTCCTGGTTAAGTCCGCGTACTTTTAGGGCCTTGTCTAGGGAGTCATATACAGTCATACCTGGCCGGACAGTGACCTAGAAGGAAACAGCAGAGTAGTCATGTGATCAAGGTAGTGTGTAGGGTCATTTTAAAAATAAATAAATAATAGCCTTTATTGTCATTGTACATCATGTATACAACGAAATTGGTTTAGCTTCTACTGGTGCAATCCATAACAAAAGTACAAGACAACATGAATAGTGTAGAGGATAATCCTTATACAAGTAATTGGGGGGAAAAAACAAGTCAGACGTTTCCATATGTACGTGGAGTGATTGTGATTGTATTTAGGAGTCTGACAGCCCATGGGTAGACGAAACCGGTTTGTCCGGCTGGCTATACTTCGGTGTCTTCTGCCCGATGGTAAAAGTGAAAAGAGACACTGGCCAGGGTGTCAATCATCTTCCTTACTCTGCTGAAACAGTGAGACTTGGTGATGCCAAATTGATCCTTCAATTCCTATTTCCCACTGAGGTTCTATCTGGTTTTAAATTCTACCTCCTGTTCCCTGATCCCTACAATATAGATCTCAGCCTACTGGTCGTCTGAACAAAAATAGAAACCACAATCCTAACTAATGCTGCTAAAATGAAATCCATTGTAGTTCACTGAAGTCGGAGAGAATCCTGGCACATAATGACTAATACATTGAACAGGGAAACAGTTGCAAAGGATCCTACAGGAAGTGGATTATCTTTCTGAGCTGAATAAGATGGAAACTACTGTACATTGATTGCTATGGTAGATAACCACAGTAAAGACTAAATTGTGGCCTTCCTCATCTTATTGGGCCTCTTGGCAGTATTCACTGCCACTAATCATGATGTATTCTTGGACTGCCTTCTTGGCATGGTTTGGAAGTGGAAGGTACAGTTCTATAGTGGTTCCACACAATCCTAAGCAGTGAGTTCCACACAGTAATTAAGAGGGAGGAGTCGCTATACAAGGCCCATCTATCTGCCTCATATTATTTAACATCTCTATCAGAAGTCACCCATTATTTTGGGAGGTTGGGCAAAGATCAAGTGATTGGACCAAAGTCATCCAGCCAGCTTTCATGCCTAAAGGGAGGACTAGAACTTATGGCCTCCCAGTTTCTAGCTGGACACCTTAGCTACTATGGATTCTGATTAAAGATGAATGAGGAGGAAATTTGTATGCTTGGATGGGAATGTTTGTGTGTGTGTCACAAAGCTGGATGGTACTCTTACTGAGTTTTTTTTTTTCTGGGAAGGGTGTGGATGAATCTAAACAAGCAGAAATTGAATCCTAACAGGATGGAGGCACTGTTTGCTTACAGCTACTCTGGCTTAATCATGGCTCTTATGTTGAGCTTTGTTGCATTTTCCTTGAAGGATGTCTATCATTGCTGTTCTCCAGCACTGATGGATTCTGCCTGATTAGCAGGTGGAGGTTGTGGCCAGGGGAGCTTCTGCTCGGGTTCAGATGCTTGATCAAAAATGTAAAATGAAATTTCAAAGGCAAACTCCACAGCTTGAAGTTTTAGTGAATTTTATCCTCTTAAGGTACTAATTTTGGTCCATGTTTAATTGTGATGGGATTGAGAACTCCCTGCTTTGACTGGATAGTTGGACTCAGCCTCAGTTCTCTTTCAATACAGATAAAAATGTAGTCATCGTTCTGTTGAGTCTTTGGCTCAGCATTTATTAGAATTACTCAAGAGCTTATTTTTTCTAAATTTTAAACCGATGAGAAATTACAAAAATAAATTGCCGTTGTTTTAGAACTATCATAAAATTAAACAAACACTGATTATTTTTAAAAAAAAAACAGAACAAAGCAACTGAGTCATTATAAAAGTAAACCAGCAAGATTTACTATCAACTCTAACTTGCAAGCAATAGGATCTACATATATTTATTACCACATATGTCCTCCTTTGTCTTTTTCACTCTTCCTCTTTGAGATTTTCCTTCTCTCCCTTTCTGTCTGCTATTCTCTCATTCTCTACCTCCATATTTTTTCCCCCTTTCCTTCAAAAAGGTAAACAAACATAAAGATTTTACAGGGCTAAATCACAGCCCACTTTTGAAGGGGGTGGGTGGGGGTGGGGCACAAGTCATCATTTTCATGCAGACACAGAGAACCTGAGATGCCAATTATTGTTGGACTCCATCATTCCCAGCCAGCCAGGCCAGATGTGATGGAAGCTGTAGTCCAAAGCACCTGGAATGTGAGAGGAAGTGTATCCCTCTTATAGGATACCAAGCATTTTAATCAACAGGAAGCTCCAGACCCTTTGCTCTTCAGAGCTCTCTAATTGGCCAACTCACCACTGTTCGCTGATGGTTGGGGAGAGCCACCTTAATAGTGCTTCGATTCTCAGCCATGGCCCTCCTTCCTAACCTTCTCCTGCAAGAAGCAATCACCGTTGTCAGGCTACTCGAGAAAGGTAAGATGTCCTCACTGCTACCCCCATTTGAAGGGTCTCGATCTGGAGAAGGTGAGGAGAAGCCATTGGAGAGCGAGTCGGCGGAGTGTAGGTTGCGCCTCATGTGGGTGATTCTGAGGGAAGAAAAAAGGACAATAGACCCAAATGGGCATTGGAGATGCACTTTCATCTGTGTGCATGTCCTACAATACTACTACTAGAACGTGTCCAATCTCTGGCTGGCAATAATTTGTTTGCGCCTTCTTGATTGAAAGAGGCAAGTCAAATGGAACTTGTTTCATCTCGATCCCAGTTTCACACACACACACACACACATGGGATAACTGAACTGCATCTGGAGCAAAACCACAACTAAACTGTCCAACAGGAAATTTGACTGAAGTATTATTACACATTCCTCCCATTCCTGTGGGGAGATCCAAATGACCAGAGAAAGAGAGGAGGCAGTGCATATCTCGTGTTCTAACTCAACCTCTTCACTTCCTGCCTTGTTACTTCTGGTCAGCTAAGAGACAAATCAGGAAGCATTTCAAACTTTTTCTGGATAGGGGGAGCTTCAATGGGAATTATCGTTGTGTAGTCAGGTGTTAATAATTCCGAATAGACTAAGACATTCTGCTTCTTCTTTTCAAATCAAGTTTTTCTGAAAAGCCAAAGAGCCTTGGGTTCAGTGTAGAATCAGTGTAGATATTGAGCTGGATGAATCAATAATCGGAGTCAATGGAATGCAGCTGTTGATGCCCTTATGCTCCCTAATTGACATATTCAATGAATATTCATCACATCATAAGGTAAAGGTAAAGGTTCCCCTCACACATATGTGCTAGTCATTCCTGACTCTAGGAGGCGATGCTCATCTCCGTTTCAAAGCTGAAGAGCCAACGCTGTCCGAAGATGTCTCCATGGTCATGTGGCCAGCATGACTAAACACCGAAGATGCTGTTACCTTCCCACCAAAGGTGGTCCCTATTTTTCTACTTGCATTTTTACATGCCTTCGGTTGGCAGAAGCTGGGACAAGTAATGGGAGCTCACTCCATTACACGGCACTAGGGATTTGAACCGCCAAACTGCCAACATTTCTAATCAACAAGCTCAACATCTTAGCCACTGAGCCACCACATCCCTTCATCACATCATACCGAGTTTTACATTACTATTATGAGGATAAGCTTAAAATATTAGGTACTGCTGCCCCAATATTATGAATGTAGATGTACCACTAAGTGGTATCAGCTAAAGCAGTGGGTCTCAACCTTCCTAATGCCGCGACCCTTTAATACCGTTCCTCATGTTGCGGTGACCCCCAACCATAAAATTCTTTTATGTTTTCCATATATTTTTTTGAAAATATGTGTTTTCCGATGGTCTTAGGCGACGAAAGGATCTCTTCTGGCCTGCTCTGCACAGACACTTATGGTTTATTGGTATTAAGATGTAGTGCAAGGGTCTCCAATTGTTTTGGGCCTGTGAGGACACTTGGAATTTATTTTAAATTTATTAGAATGTTTAAAAACTATTAAAAATAAAGAATCAAAGGAACAAAAGAAAAAAAAATAGAATTATGACTTCTGTCCTTTCTACCAAGTTGTTACCATCTTACTCTTTCACCTCCCCCTTTTCTTTGTCATCCCCTCCCTTTATAGTCCCCAAATCCATAGACGTCTATGAGGTCATTTGGAAAGTTGAAAGTATGCTGGAATCATTCTTATAAATTAGGTATGACAGAAATATTGATGGCAGCCAAGGAATACAGTATATCAGCAGGAATATTTGCCCCCAGACATCATGCAAGGGACCGAGAGGTTGTAGAGTGTACTTGACGTCTTGACCCACAGCAATAAAAATAGTCCCCTGCTTATCACTGGTCACTTAGTGACCATTCAAAGTTATGAAGGACCTCCTCTAAAGGTACTTAAGACCCAGTTCCAAAGTCCACCACGACTGCATATTGGACACTCAGCAGCTGGCCCGCCTTTACAGCAGTTTACGGCATTCTGCTGTTATTTATGTCCAGTTTTCGGCAAAAACAACTCAAAGCGAACAATGGGTTTGCTTTATGACTGTGGGAGTCACTTAAAAGCTGCAAAGTTCACTTAACAACGGCTACAAAGGTGGTCATAAAATTGAATGGGTGACCCGCTTTATGACTTTCGTGACTAATGACCATAATGGGAAGATTCTATTACAGTCACAAGTCAAAAAAACCTACCTGTATAGACAGAACTTCCACAGCTGAGGTAGAACCAGAGACAATCTAGGTCAGGGGTGTCAAACCTGCGGACCATGGGCCTGATGCATCACGTGCTGGCCCTGGCCCCGCCCAGTTTAGCGAAGCGGGGGGGGGGAAGTCCCAATACGTCACGTGAGGCTGCTGTGAGTTTGACACCCCTGGTCTAGGTCAATCAGCTCATCTCTGCTATTAGCAATTTCTCATCCCCAAGGAAGAAGGGCAAGAAGCTTCACAAAAAAACTAGGACTAGTCTATAAGTATTGAAAGATTGCACACTTTAAAATGACAGATGTCAAAGAAGTCAAATTCTATTGCATAAAATGACTGCGTGTTATACAAACTGGTCTACTAAACTACTACTTCACTAACAAAGTATTGATCTACTTTTGTACGACAACTAATCCTTTAATTCATAAATTCCTTTCTTTTACCCTGCAGACCAGGGCTGTCAAACTCCTGGCCCATGGGCCAGATGTGTCATGAGCTGGCCACACCCACACCTGGTTTAGTGAAGGGGGGGAAGTCCTGATATGTCACATGACACTGCCGTGACAACGCTGCTCTAGACCTTGGATTACATCTCTTATCCATCTCTAACCATGCCAGCTAAGGCTGAAAGGAACTGGAGTTGCGGGAAGATGTCATACAGCACATTAGGAAGCCTATTTGTCAAGATTCATTTCTGATTTGCCTGATTAAATGGGAGAATAATGGCTCTGAGGTCACCTCCAGCACATTAACAATCATGTGATAAACTGATAGTGTTTAATTAAGTGATATTGTCTTCCTCTACTATTAATCTTCTCATCGTTCCTATCACCCATCTCCTTCCACTTATAATTGCATGACTGTAACTTTGTTGCTTGTATCCTTATGATTTATATTGTTTTCTAATATGATTTGATTGCTTATTTGGACCCTGTGACTATTCTTAAGTGTGGTACCTTATGATTCTTCACAAATGTATCTTTTCTTTTATGTACACATAGAACATATGCACCAAGCAATTCCTTGTGCGTCCAATCATACTTGGCCAATAAAGAATTCTATTCTATTCTCCGGAAGAAAATCTTGTGGGTGGTCACACAGATGTATAGAACAGAGAGCTTGAATTAGATAGATAGACAGATAGATAGATAGATAGATAGATAGATAGATAGATAGATGATGATAGATAGATAGATAGATAGATAGATAGATAGATAGATAGATAGATAGATAGATAGATAGATAGATAGATAGATATAGAGAGAACAAGGAGACAGCAACATAGTCAGACTGTAAGCAGCTTTGGTAAATATACAGTACTGTGCAAACGTTTTAGGCAGGTGTGAAAAAATGCTGTAAACAAAGAATGCTTTCAGAAATATAAATGATTGTTTATTTCTGTCAATTTTCAAAATGCAAAGTGAGCGAACAAAAGAAAAATCTAAATCAAATCAATATTTGTTGTGACCACCCTTTGCCTTCAAAACAGCAGCAATTATTCTAGGTACACTTGCACAGTTTTGGAAGGAACTCGGCTGGTAGGTTGTTCCAAACATCTCGGAGAACTAACCACAGATCTTCTGTGGATGTAGACTTTCTCACATCCTTCTGTCTCCTCATGTAATCCCAGACACACTCGATGATGTTGAGATCAGGGCTCTGTGGGGGCCATGCCATCACCTCCAGTACCTCTTGTTCTTCTTTACACTGAAGGTAGTTCTTAATGACTTTGGCTGTATGTTTGGGGTCGTTGTCCTGCTGCAGAATAAATTTGGGGCCAATCAAAGGCGTCCCTGATGGTATTGCATGATGGATAAGTATCTGCCTGTATTTCTCAGCATTGAGAACACCATTAATCCTGACCAAATGTCCAACTCCATTTGCAGAAATGCAGCCACAAACGTTCAAGAGATCTAAGCTGATGACACTGCTGGACATTTTCTGATTTAGAACGGCAATAAGCTTGATGTATCTTTCATCTGCTGCACTAAGTTTCCTTGGCCGACCACTGCGTCTACGATCCTCAACGTTGCCCTTTTCTTTGTGCTTCTTCAAAAGAGCTTGAACAGCACATCTTGAAACCCCAGTCTGCTTTGAAATCTTTGTCTGGGAAGAGACCTTGTTGATGCAGTATTGCATCATTGACCTTGTGTCTTGTTGCTGAGCTCAATCTTGCCATGACATGAAATTGTCTTTCACAACCTCACCTTGGTAGCAGAATTTGGCTGTTCCTCACCCAGTTTTAAGCCTCCTACACAGCTGTTTCTGTTTCAGTTCATGACTGGGTGTCAACCTACGTGTGACATTGATGGTCATTAGCACCCGTTTGGTATAATTGGTTGATCATACACCTGACTATAATCCTACAAGATCCCTGACGTTGTGCAAGTGTACCTATGTGAATTGCTGCTGTTTTGAAGGAAAGGGTGGTCACACCAAATATTGATTTGATTTAGATCTTTCTTTTGTTCGCTCACTTTGCATTTTGACAATTGACAGAAATAAACAATCATTATTTATCTTTCTGAAAGCATTCTTTGTTTACAGCATTTTTTCACACCTGCCTAAAACCTTTGCACAGTACTGTATGTACCCTGCTACAACCACTATTCAAATTCCAAGTAGTAATTGCTCTTCAGCACTGAGAACTTCAAATTTCAACTGCAGTAGACACTCTATATTTCTGTGTATGAAATGTATGATGTGTGTGCATACATGTATTGCTCTTTATATACTTTTACTGTATTTATAGCTCACTTGCTTTCAGTCAAACTAGTCCATAGGGAGCAGCATACAGAAATACATTAGGGTTAATTTCATCTCAGGTCACAAAATTAGACCCTCATGGGTAAATGCAAGGTCCCTGCTATTCTTCATGCAAGAGTTTTCTGTCAGCAATTAATTTGCATGAGCTCTAGGGACTTGCTCCTGGTTGAAGCCTAACCCTCAGTAGCTGCTTTCACTAGATGAACATTTTCTGCTGTTAAATTGTTCTCTAATGACGTGGGAGGCATATCCATAAGAAGAACAAATAAGCAGTTTTGTCACTCAAGTCCATGTTAATCATAGGTATTATAAGCAGCAAACTACTACCTCAAAATAGAAAACCAAGACAGGCGTGTGAATGGAAAGGGTAATTACAAGACTCATCCAAATTGGGAAGAAACTGGCTATAGGATAAATGTCCGTTTAGTAGCTCTTCTCCAATCTGTTTGTAATCAATCATCACAATCCCTTTTTTTTCTATTAAAACTAATTAAGAACAATTTACCATCAAGATTAGGATTCAAAATCTATCCTCAATGCAAAATAAAGCAAAGATCCTCAGCATATCCATCAAAAGGAAACAATTCTGCAACCGGATAGCTTGCAGTTATCAACACTCACATACCCTGTGAGTATCCCCAAAGTTAAGAGATGTTGGAAACCCATCTAGAAAGTTACAGATTTTTCACCCTAATTTAAAAGCAATTGGGGCGTGGGTGGGTGGGGGATGTTCAGCAGACCTCCTTTGCATGGTCTTGAGTTCCAGAGGAAAAACAGCCCTGGCGGATTTCAGATATACCCCAATATTTCATATCTGACAGCAGAGAGGAGCAAAGTTGCACTGCACCTGTCAATCAAGCCAAGTCTCTGCTTAGACACAGCTGCATCTGGAGTGGAGGAAGATCTTTGTACCAATATTTTTTTTTCCTTATGAAAAGGAAACGAGAGCTGGAGTGAAGGTAAGTTCGTTCACAAAGATCTCTTCATTGTTGAAGTGCAGGTACTGTAAACAGAATAGCAGCCTAAGTTAAAGTCATTTGCTGATTAACCACTGGTTTTTTATTTTATCTTCTCAATCCTTCTAAGTGGATATAGTATCTGTATGGATCAGCAGTATTCTATTAGTATATCTTTTTCCCCCGACCAGACATCAAGTAAATGTCCACTCATTTGAGGACAAGCAAGGAGTCTCAAGCAACCAAATCCTTTGATGTCACTCACTCTAAACACAGTCTTGTTGGAAGAAGCCATTTTCATTTGCCTTCCACGGATGCCATTTGTATTTTTACCTTGCAGAATCTTGGACCTATTACATTTTATTTCTCAAATTAGGGATTTCTTTCTCAGCATTTTTAACGTGAGAAATAAATTCCTTAAAAGTTCTAGTCGCCCAAGCCAAGCAAAGCAAGCAACTGATTCAGGTGAACCAATTTCCCATGCTGCTAAGATGCAACACAACAGTCTCCCATGAAAGCCCAATTCCAGCAAACTATTCATGCGTAGTGAAATGCCCTCAAGCACATGGCCCAGCAAAACTGGCCCAGCAAAACTATTGTGTTTCGGATAGCCATTAAAAACCTGGTTATTCAAAAGCATTCGAGAAATAGATTCAGGATGAGAAGCCTTCTCCTGCTATGGGACTGGAAGTTACTGACTGCTCCTTAAGTGTTGCTGTTCTGTTTTGCTATTTGTTGGCTGTTATTTCTATTCAAATGTTTGGATTAACATTTAAGGCACTTAGAACCTTTGTTTGGATTAAATAGGTAAAGGTTCCCCTTGCACATATGTGCTACTCATTCCCAACTCTAGGGGGCGGTGCTCATCTCTGTTTCGAAGCCAAAGAGCCAGACGTCTATCCCAAGACGTCTCCGTGGTCATGTGGCCGTCATGACTAAATGCCAAAGGCGCACAAAGTGCTATTCCCTTCCCACCAAAGGTGGTCCCTATTTTTCTACTTGCATTTTTACATGCTTTCGAACTGCTAGGTTGGCAGAAGCTGGGACGAGTATCGGGAGCTCACTCCATTACGCGGTGCTAGGGATTCGAACTGCCGAACTTTCTGATCGACAAGCTCAGCGTCTTAGCCACTCAGCCATCGCATCCCTATTTGTTTGGATTAGAGTACTATTTAAACTGTAGTTAAAATAAATAAATAATAATAATCTAGAACAGGGCCCCACCGACAGACAGAAGCATCATTAGGACTGCTCATCAAATTATCTTGGGGCCACATTCAACCAAAGATAGTGCCTTTACCTCTTAGCAGGTACAAGGGAGTGTTCTAGCCACTTTCTCCACTAAGGGGAAATTCTTCAAATTAGCACTTCTTTGAGGGGCAGGAGCAGGAAGATACCTCTGGGGCATCTTTAAAAAAAAATAAAAATCTAAGGCATCTCCATCCTGAGAGGGAGGGAGCCCTGCAGAAGACTTCTCCCGGCTCTCTTGGTTCCACAGCCGAGGCTCAGACTTAATTTTAGGGAAAGGAATCCACGACAAGGTGGGCGGGGAAGATTTGCGGAAGAGAAGAAGAAAAAAATCCACCGACCTGTAAATGGAACCAGAGCCGCAGGCCAAATCCAGGCCGGTTCGGCAGCATTCCCGGGGCACAGAGGCTAGTTACCAGCGGATCGTTTGGACTCTGGCTCTAACTGCTGGCCCACCACCCGCCAGACCTTTCCCAGCGCGGCTTTGCTGGATTGCCAGAACCTGTGCCCGAACCCAGGAAGCCGCCCTGCCCCGCGTTCACCTGCTTAAGCCCGAGAAGCTCCTTTGGCTAACGGGGAAAAGGCCTCCAGGGCATTTACAGCAGATCCACCCGTCCACAAAAGCGATCCCTTAAGGCGAGGAATGGGCGGGGGTCCATCAGAAACGCCCGGAAAGGGACCGACGGGGTGAACTGAAGCACCTCCAGTTCATATCAGGGCTCCTACTACACGGGAAGATACCATAACCGGGGTGGGGGGGGTAGAAGAGGGGAAGGCGACTTACCTCCGTCCAGAATGGCACGGGGGAAACCATTGTACATGACCGAAGAGGCACGCTCCAGCCGTTCACCCGCCCACTTGTCTACCACCGAAGGGTGGAGCCGAACCAGGCGAGCGGAATGAAAGAAAATGTAAAAGACGGATCCCCCCCAAAAAACCAACCCTTCCTACCTGTCAGAGACAAAAATCCACCATCTTGTATGAACGCTCCGAAGGGGGCGGGGCCAATGAAACGACGTCATAATGGAGGGAAGGAATCTCCCCGCTCAAGAAAAGAGTTTTAACTCCTTCTGTGCCTTACGCTGGAAGGTGTCGCGGAGAAGGCGCGCTAGGCTGGAGGCAGAGACCGAAGGACACGGGGCGTTCTAAGACGAAAACCAGAACTGGTTGCGCAGCCCCCGGTTTCTTAGACGTTTTGAGTAAAATAACGTTAAATATAATAAATTCTGTGTTTCTAAATTAAAGGTTACGCTGTACGCACGCTCACACCAGACTTTCCAAAATGAATCTTCTCAGCATTACAGCAGCACTTTATTTTTATTTATTTATTTATTTCGTGAAGCATGTATTAGACGACATATATAAATATAAACATTTATAAATATAAACAAAAATATATATTATTTATTTATCAGTACAAATGCAACACAAACATATATATGTATGTATGTATGCATGATGTATGTATGTATGTATGTATGTATGTATGTATGTATGTATGTATGGAGTTACAACCCCTGGTATGCCCAAATATGGGAGGAAGCATAGTGCTTCCTTTCTCTGTCTATCCGCTCATCACAAGAAACCATCCAGACAGAAAGCTATTATTTTTAATGTTGCCTTTGTTATTTGTGTTATACCCTTTATTTATTTATCAGCACAAACGCAACATAAATATTAAAGGGAAGAATTCTATTACAGTCTTTTTTTTTATTCCTGACATATCAGCAGTGTTGGGAGAAATGTCCTTCTGGGTTCGGCTCCAAGTGGGGAAAAAGACACTGGAGACATGGAAGCTGCTTGGAAAGATGGTTTTAATGGTGGACAGGACCACATGGCCTGAGCCCTGAACAGCAAAGGTGATCACATGCTTCAATGTTGGTGGAGAAGAGAAGAGAAGGGAAGAGAAGGGCTGAAGAAGGGCTTGCAGGGATTTTTATAATCTGTTCTGCCCCACCTATCTGTTTCCTGTTCCTGTGTAAGAAATGTATTCTGATTGGTTGCCAGACTCACATGGACCCATGCAGGGGCAACCCTCTAGGCTGTTTTGAATTCAGGTTTGATTGAGTTTAGATGCCATGTGGTCAGTTGAGTAAAGGCTTATTATCCTGCCTTAATCCCATCACAGCTGAAGAGGAGAACTCTTTATTATGTAAAGTGGACTAGCTTGGCCTTCTTAATGGCCCATTGACAAAAGTGGGGATGGGCAGGAAGCTGTAGGAATTTAGTGTTTAAAATGTGTTTCTCCCTTTTTTACATCCAGGAAAATATAATATTCTGCCTTTTCAATATTTCCTAGGATATTTCATTTTTCTGGGAGAGGGCTAGGTGATAACTTCCTACAATCCCTCCTTTTTTTTTTTCAAAAAAATGTGAGTGGAACGCACATGTTTTTGACAAAAGATAAAATCGGTCAGATCAGGGAAACTTAATTTTTCTGATGGAAAAGCATTGAAAGAGGCAGCAGAAGGATCCCTTCAGTGGCTCCCAGAGAGCTTTTAACCATGAAGGTCTTAGCAACCAGGGCACAATTTCTGGAAAGAAATTTACAATATCCAATTTACCATGCCAATTATTTTCAGGTGTTTGATATCACTTTCTGTGAGCTTCCAGACTACAAGCAAGCAGAAGTCCCAAAAAAACTTCACAGCCATTGAAGGATTCTTCCTTTTAAAGAAGTACAGGCTGCCCATTTCCAAGGGATTTCTTTAACTTGCCCTGGCTCCTATTTTAGTGAGGCCAAATTGAGTTTAGCTAGTGTGCAATACAAGCTATTTAGTATTTTTTTTTAAAGTTACACACAATGAGCCCAGGGACTCCTATCAGAGACCACCAGTGCAACATGTCCTGCTTTACTGGGCAACTGGGCAGCATCACTTATTTTTGAGTCACAGGGTTTGAGTTTTGAAGATCCTTTCTGCTACTCTTCAAGTGGGGGAATTGCCTGAGGGGAACTGACCCTCCCCCATGGGATTAAAAGGGAGATATCACTGCTTAGGTTTTTTTTTTTCCCAGGGGAAAAAAATCAACCTAAGAAAAGCTTTGTGGAGGAGATAGTTTCTGAATGGAGCCCCCCCCCCTCTCCCTCTCTCTCTCTTTTGTGTGTGTGTGTGTGTGTGTGTGTCTGCTTCAAAATACAGAAAATACAGATATTTTGGACAAAATTTCCCTCCCACCAGCCAGGAATCTAAGGTGTTCAGAACTTGCTGTGCTAGCCATTCTCAAATACAATTCTTACATGAATACATTAAACTGATTACAATATAAATGAGACAGGAAAGAAGAATTACAATTACAATTTCTGTGAAGGAGGCAAAGAAACAAAACTTTACAATCAGTTTCCACCCTCCCCCATAGTCTTTACAGCTGTCTTCTGGGGATAGAAGAGAGTCTTTTGGTCTTTACTTCTTCATCTCCTTCAGGGTTCTTTCATGTCTGCTAGGGTGGCATGCTTGGTTTGGTGGTAAGGCTGGTAAGAGTGGTCAGTCAGTCTTGGTAGTCTGTCCCAGGCTTGGCTAAGTTTTTTTTTTCTCCTCATGTCAGGTTTTATCAGCACGCAATCACCAGCAGCAAATTGGAGAGTTATGGTTTGAGCTAGCAGTCCTGTGTTTCTGAGGTTAAAAAAAAAAAGGAGAGGCCAAGAATACAGTTCTTTACAGACATATCTTTAGTCTCATGTTGTGGAATATCACCCATTCTGTCCAAGTGTGGAAATCCAAACATTATTTCAGGAGGTAGACGATGTAAATTTCATGGAACATGACATTCCCACTGCCTGTATGATTGAAACACTTTTGCAGTAAGATGAGTAAATTTCCAAGACGGACAACAACTTGTGTTGCAAACAAACAAACAAACAAAATCTCATAGGGTAGAGCACCTTGACTCATAAGCGTTTAAAAATGCACTCAGGTGTAAAAGAGGGAGGTAAGAAGAACAGCTTTTAAAAAAAAATGCAATTTAAAAAAAAAAAAGGTACTTTGAGTCAACACTCCAAAATATCAAATTCCATTCAGATGGAAGCAAATTCTCATTAAGTATGTTAAAACATTTACAAATGTAAGCAAAACATCTCAAAATCATTCCTTTTTATAGGTTTAATTAAGCATTTTAAACCTCAAAAATTTCAAGAAAAAAAATCAAAATTGTATTCAGAGCAAAGAAATGTAACTGCATAATTTTATATGCAGATAAAAGATCACAATAGTGAAAGGTAAGCGGGAGCAGATCACCCATTTACTCCAAATTTCTCAGAAGAGAGGGGAAAAAAATGTGGTTAAAGTGAGGAGAAAAAATTTAGCCTCCTTTACTGACCCAAAAGGAAGGAGGGAAAGAAGGAGGGGAGGGAAAGAAGGAGAGGGGGAATGCCCAGAGGCATTCACAGGTATCACTGGGGCGTTTCATACACACACTCATGGTAAAAATGAGCAGACACTCATTCTCCCCGCTTTTCCTGCTTCCCTCCAAAGAATGACCCAGAAGGAAGATTGGGGGGGGGGGGGGGATTCACACAGGCAATCACGTGGATCTCTGGATCCATTCACTTATCACTCCCTGGGGCATGAGGGACACATACTCACATTCATATTGCAATCAGACCTTCGTGCTTGCTCATGCCAAACAATCATAGGTATTTCAGGAAGCTTTTTTTTTTCACAAGCCACCAAGCTTCATTTTCTTTTATTAGAGGATCTCACCCTCCCTTCAGGTTTGGAAATGATAACACACATGCATACACACACATACCATTAAACAACCTTGTAACTGACTGCTTCTTTATATGAAAGGGAATCAAACTACATTCATACCAACTTTACCATCAACATACTCACATTTGCACTGCAATCATTAATTTCACATACAAAAATCCCATTTCATTCGTTCTTCATGCAAGGCAGTTATTACAATTACTTCAGGGAGCTGTACATAAGCCAATGAGCTCCATTTTCTATTATTAAAGGATCTCAACTTCCCTCCAGGTCTGGAAATGATCACACACACACACATACATACACAAATACCATTAAACAACACTTTCAGGCCTGGGGGAGGTGCACACCTAGATGCACACCTAAGAATTTCTTAACAGACATTACATCAAATTAATCAAGTCCAATTACCTAGGTCTTCCATTCAGACAGGCTTTACCTTATTACCTGCTAAATTTCTTACTTTTGCTTGAAGTGACCTGGCTGTTCTATCTCCTTAAGCACTAGATAGTTAATGCCTGTCTCTGCCCTGGGGTGTTCGTTTCTAATTTGGACCTGCCAGCTGTGCTGGCTAATTTTTAAAGATCCAAATTCTATCTTGATATCCCAGCACGCGCTGGCATTTTTAAATATCAAGGTGTATAGAAACAATGTACAGAGATGTTTGTCCACACATTGTTTGCATTCAGCCAGGGTTCTAGGTTGGCGCTCCCAGCACACGCTGGCATATTTTTAAAGATCCAAGATGTATGGAGACTTTCATTAACACATCATTTGCATCTGGGTGGGGCCCTTGATTCATCTGATGGTGGCCAGAAAATCAGCAAATTTGTTGACAAAATCTAAATCAAAACTGCCTTCTGGAGGCCAGGTTTTTACTTTAGGACTAATAGAGTAGGTTGGTCAGAAAAATGTGCAAAGGGTTTTTTACTCAGGTTGAAGGCAAACCTTTAGTAGGAATTTCCTTCATTTCATACATGCACACACAAGGCAACACTCTCCTCCTCCCCCCAAAAGGGAAAAAAAAAATCTATACTCACCTGAAGAGTACAATCTTCTAGGGCTGAAAGACATGAGAACAAGGTTCCCCCCCCCCACAGAAAAGGCATTGTTGGAGGATTAGAGGTAAGGGAGGGGCGTGGGGGGGTAGATAGCTTGCAGGCAGAGTTTGAAAAAATAAAACCATCAGTTACTCAGCAGATAAACAGATAAACATTATGGGGATATCACAGATGAGAAATGGGGTCTGGATTCACATGCTCCAGGAAAGAAATGAACAGGTAAAATCATTTAGACACACAATAAATGCAATGCAAGGATGAAACTTTCCTTGCAAATGAGCTTAAAACATTTCCTGGGTTGTTACTTTAAGGTATAGGCAAGGAAGGAAGGGAAAAAAAATATTTTTACTCTGTTTCTGCTGGCCAGAACAGACACAAAGTAAAGACTCCTCCCAGTTTCAGTTAGTTTTCTAGGCCCAACAAACTGAGTGAAGGCAATTTCTGCCAGTTTACTCCTTTCTTTCTTTGAACACTTTAAAATTCTTGTCTTTTGGATTGGAGACATCTTAGTTACAATTACCTTGAGGGTGCACAAAGACTTAGACATACACACACACAGACAAAGAGGGAAAAACAAAATCATTCCCACCATGAATTTCAGTTAAATTGGGGAAGGCACAAATCTTAAGAAACAAAAACCACGTGGTTATATAGAAGACAGAGAAAGAGACAGACAAGAGAAAAAAAGAAATCCCACCATTTCCTTTTAAGTACCTTTTCAGCCAAATTAGTTTTTCCTGTATCATCTTTCAGCAAAGCCCATTTTCTACAATCTGCTCTTTTTTTTCTTCATTCCGGCCAGGACGGGCATTTGCTTTTCGTCCCAGGCCCCCAACAACTCCCCTAGGGGGGTTTCCATGGCTACCCTCGAGCTACCGCTTCCCATGATCCCGTTTAGATGTGGGTTCACTTCGTCCTAGCCGGGTTTGCCACTTCGTATTTCCCCACTTTACTTTCGCGTCCTTAGAGGACCTTTCGCGCCCTTTTGAAGGGACTTTCTCTGTTTGCCCTTCGGAGGGTCTTATTGGTGCCCTTCGGAGGGACTTTTCTGGGGGTGCCCTTCGGAGGGACTTTTATCGCGTTCCTCACCGCGGGAACCTTCTCTCGATTCGCGCCCTTTCACGCAGGGACTTTCGATTCGCGCCCTTTCACGCAGGGACTTTTCTTACAGTTTCAAGTCTTGGGGAAAGAGACCCGGAGGACCAGCCGCACAGTGACCCAGGAGGGGTGCTGTCGGAGCGGGTATGCGTACCTCCATTTTTCTCACTAACTTTCTTATGGGCTTTAGCTTTTTTTCTCTCACAGGACAAAAACAGCAGCAACAACAAAAAATAAAAAATCCATTCACTTTTCCATCCATTTTCACACACACTAGTCACACACAGGCAGGCATACACACATTTCCCATGCTTTAAAATTAAATTTTAGAGAATTAAAATTTAGAGGTACTCACCTTCTTTCCAGGCAGCCTTTGAGCTCAAACTCAAAACCCCTTTAAAGCCTAGATCCAAATGGCTAAGGCCAAGATAAAGTCCACCCACAGACTCAATGGGGTCTGTGCCGGCATGGGAGGCTTACCTGGGCCATATCCATTTGTTAGGCTAGCTTGGAGTCCCATCTGGGTCGCCAATTGTTGGGAGAAATGTCCTTCTGGGTTCGGCTCCAAGTGGGGAAAAAGACACTGGAGACATGGAAGCTGCTTGGAAAGATGGTTTTAATGGTGGACAGGACCACATGGCCTGAGCCCTGAACAGCAAAGGTGATCACATGCTTCAATGTTGGTGGAGAAGAGAAGAGAAGGGAAGAGAAGGGCTGAAGAAGGGCTTGCAGGGATTTTTATAATCTGTTCTGCCCCACCTATCTGTTTCCTGTTCCTGTGTAAGAAATGTATTCTGATTGGTTGCCAGACTCACATGGACCCATGCAGGGGCAACCCTCTAGGCTGTTTTGAATTCAGGTTTGATTGAGTTTAGATGCCATGTGGTCAGTTGAGTAAAGGCTTATTATCCTGCCTTAATCCCATCACAGCTGAAGAGGAGAACTCTTTATTATGTAAAGTGGACTAGCTTGGCCTTCTTAATGGCCCATTGACAAAAGTGGGGATGGGCAGGAAGCTGTAGGAATTTAGTGTTTAAAATGTGTTTCTCCCTTTTTTACATCCAGGAAAATATAATATTCTGCCTTTTCAATATTTCCTAGGATATTTCATTTTTCTGGGAGAGGGCTAGGTGATAACTTCCTACAGCAGTTTGGAAAAGTTCTACCTTATAGTTCTTTTTTTTTTTTTGCATTTTTTAATTTTCATTAAACAACACAAAAAAGAATCATCTTATATTACATCTTGTAGAAAGTGTGTCAATTGGTTACAAATAACTTCGTGCATCTCTTCCACAGTCATTGCTTATATTCATATCAGATATCAAAAATTCTGATAAAGTTGTTTTAATGTCCTTTTGCCTAAAATAATCCATAGTTAAAAACACAACCGGCATTTCATTAGTTATTACAAAAATCATCCAATAACCTTAAGCCTTTATAACATATTCTAAATAAAGTTTAGTTAACAAAGTTTCTAAGCCTTTTTTTTCAAGTCACTGTTTACAATTTGTGTCCAAGTTCCTTTTGTTATGGTAGTACATATATACATGTATATATCATTAACTATATCCCTTATCATTATCATTCCATTATTTATTGTTATGGTTAATGTTGGTTAACAGAAAATCCTTTACTGTTTATATCCAATTTCTTCTCATCAAGCCAACACATATGTGTACCTTATTACCATTATCAATTATTTAACATAACAATCTAAAAGTTACTAAATTATTACTAATTATTATTGTTATCAACTTTCATATATCCAGTAACATTACACCTTTATAACATATTCAAAATAAGGATTAATTAACATATTACCTTATAGTTCTTCATTTGTAGCTCAAGATCCAATGCAGACACAGAGTGGGTCTATTTTGATGCCTAAGAAAAGGGTTCCAGTAATTTAAGATGAGACAATTACTTGCCCTAATGACAATGGCAGTGTTCACGCAACAAATTTAAATCAATCCAGGCCTAGTAAATTTAATCCCACAGCAAACTAATCCCAGTTTCATTTGGCTTAGTGCGTTACTAAAGACTGGGTCCCAGTGATATGAGTACACATGCCTGGAGATTTTATCTCAGCAGGGCATAAATACTTGCCATTGACTTTTTTTCCTTCCTAGTTTATTTATTTCTCAAGTTAATATCCTATAATTCTGAGATTGCTGTGGTGGTCCCACATCAAAGTGTTACACAGTCATTTGGAAAAGCCAAACCTGACCAGGTGCTGCCACCTGGTTGAGTATACATAAGGTGACCAACTTTTTTACAATGAAAAGGAGGACAAATAAATTGGAAAAAATATATCGTAAATAAAAGAAATATTTTATTCATTGCAACAATAATACACTAAAATATGATATATGCATAATAAAAACATTTGCAACATTTTATATTGTAATTATGCTTACATGCCTGTTAATTATTATTTAAATGAGTACTTTTCCATTGAATTAATATTTTTGTCAATGTATCATCTTCTAACAATATATTGGAAATATCCTTCATATTGAATTTTACGACAAGTGCTGCAGCTAGAGTATCAACATTCAATCTCGATTTCTCACTTGTCGAAAAATCATTGGCAATTGAAAAAAACTCTTTCAACTGCTGCATTAGTTCCAGGGCAGCACAACGTAAATTGAACAAGTATAAATAAATGTTCACATGGAATATGTTCATTTTTGAAATGGCTGAAAATATCCACCCATCTTTTATTAATTTCAACATGTTGATTTTCCCATTGTATTAATTTTTCAGAATTTAAATATACATTCAGTCTTCTGATTTCTTCAAAGAGACAATTGTCGTCTATTTTAATGTCTATCATTTCTTTAGATAAAAATTCAACACAAGATTCAATATCTGTTCAATATACTTGCGATGAAGTAAAAAAACCACCATTAAAAACTGTTTCATAAAATACGTCACATAACGCGCAACAGATTAGCCTTCAAATATCAAAAAGGAGGACATGTAGGAGGACACTTTTCGAGGGAGGACAGAACTTACAAAAGAAGGACTGTCCTCCCTAAAGGAGGACGGTTGGTCACCTTAGTATACAGACCCAGAAAATTCATTTATTAAGTAAGTTGTGTGAATGTAGCCAGTGACATTAAAGCTGAGGCTTCACATATCTATGCAAAACCAGGCCAAAGCAGCACTGTTCCAGCAAGTGTTTGTCTTTTAGGATTCTACTGGTGCAGGAGAGTTTTTATTGTTGACTGCTATTTAAAAATGTTGTAATGCATTTTGTAAAACATTCTTGTACTCTAGAGTTTGTTATGATTGTCTATCAATATTGTGAAATATAAATCTGTGTGTGTGTGTTTGTGTGTGTGTATTTACTTGGTTGAGAATAAACAATTTCAGAGTACTTGTTGGCTGCTATCGTACCAAGAAACAAATGTAAAAACTTGCTGTCAACTACTTCATGATAGAATGAGTAGGCCCCATCCATACCCCATTATCTGCCCCTACACACAGTACAGGTAGTCCTCAACTTACAACTATTTGTTCAAGGTTACATGGCACTGAAAAAGGTGACTTATAAAAAATGTTCACACAGTCATTGCAGCACCTCTATGGCAATGTGCTCAGAATTCAGACCCTTGGCAACTGGTATGCATTTATAATTGTTGCTGTGTCCCAGAGTCATGTGATCACCTTTTGTGCTGTTCTGATAAGCAAAGTCAATGGGGAAGCCAGATTCACTTAACAACCTTGTTAATAACTTCAGTGATTCACTTAACTGTGGCAACAAATGTCATGGGGCAAAATTCACTTAATAACTGTCTAGTTTAGCAACAAATTTTGAGCTCAGTTGTGGTTGTAAGTCAAGGACTACCTGTATAACAAAGCAAATGACAAGGAAAATATTTCAGCAACTTAGCCAAGCTTCATTATTGGGTGTTCCTTTTGTTCAAAAATTTATCCTGTTTTAAATGTCGTAGAAATGTCTTTAGCCATGAAACTGGGAGGAAAATACAAGCCACCCGTTTATAGCTATGATATTCCACAAACATATTAAAAACAATCAAAAGTAAAAGCAGAACACATCCATTCCAACGAAAATCAGTCTTCCAAAAATGTCACTAGAGAGGCAAAGTTTTCTCCAACCTTCCTGATAAAAAGAAATGACATGTAGAGTGGCCCAGAAAGAAGATAAAACAGATTTCCTCTTAAGCTTGACTTTTTATAAAAGTTCCATTGTGATAAATGAAAAAAGGTGATTTAAAAAAAAAAACTGGCTCTGGTGGCAGGTAGCAATGTTTTATCAGATCCAGCTACAGCAAACAATCTTTTGGAGGTGATAGGCATATTAGTAGACCAGCCATGGATGATCTTAAGGAGGAGCAGGGAGGAGACTATTCACAAAATATATCACTATCAGAAAACGAAACATTTCAGATATTGATTGAGTCCAAAGTTGGAGGACTGTATTAGATGTTTCCAGTCCTGATTCATAATATAATTAAGATTCATAATTCTCAATCTTCCAAAGACTTAGATGACCCTTTCCTTCTTGGAACTTAAAATCCTTGAACTCAATACTCTAAAGCTTTTGTTGTCAATGGAGTGTGGTCACTGAAGCTGGAACTCTTGATCTATATCAGTCTCTTCCAGACTGCTGCTGCTTAAATATGTTGTGTCTGCAACTCTCAGCCAGGAATAGTGTATTCCCAGCCAATCAATCAGATGCGAGTGGATTGAGTGCATTACTAAAAC
The DNA here is from genome assembly GCF_964273705.1 of Natrix helvetica. NCBI lineage: Eukaryota > Metazoa > Chordata > Lepidosauria > Squamata > Natricidae > Natrix > Natrix helvetica. The sequence continues at coordinate 203,171,685 of NC_138548.1, read as the reverse complement.
AAGGAACTACAGTATGTGAGTACACAAGAAGACACACATTTGCATAGAAATTGGTGTAAAACTCTGAGGAGTGTATGTGTGTGCGTCTGCACTGTCTCCTGCATAGGCATTGTTGGTGAATAATTCCAAGACCTTTGCCATCCCTTCTTATAGATCTTTATCTTTCAAGTGAACATGGACAACAAAAATGATTAGGGGACTAGAGGCTAAAACATATAAAGAATGGTTGCTGGAATTGGGTATGTCTAGTTTAATGAAAAGAAGGACTAGGGGTGACATGATAGCAGTGTTCCAATATCTCAGGGGCTGCCACAAAGAAGAGGGAGTCAAATTATTCTCCAAAGCACCTGAGGGCAGGGCCAAGAAGCAATGGGAGAAACTCATCAAGGAGAGAAACAACCTAGTACTAAGGAGAAATTTCTTGACAGAACAGTTAATCAGTGGAACAACTTGCCTCCAGAAGTAGTAAATGCTCCAACACCAGACGTTTTTAAGAAGAGATTGGATAACCATTTGTCTGAAGTGATGTAGGTTTCCTGCCTAAGCAGGGGGTTGAATGAGAAGACCTCCAAGGTCCCTTCCGACTCTTTTATTCTATTATATTCTAACTTGTACAAAAACTGCCTTTTGTACTGCCAGTTTTGCAGCTGAATCAGCATAGACACAACCATCTTGCTCAGCTGTTCCTGAAAGGAGTGGGAACGGTAAGCAAACAGAGCCCATTGTTCATGAGGGTGGTTCCTCAAAGTAACATTTGAATACCAGAACAATTGGTTTAGAGACTTTTCAGGCTGCACAATAGGGGTTTTTTTTAGACTCACAAAAATATCTCCAAGTGCCTGCTTTTAAGCTTTTGAAATCTGCAATATTTTGATGGCTGTGAAAAAACAAACAGGGGAGATGAATGACTGAGCAATGCGATTCTAAGCTATTTACCAGGCCTTAAAAGCCAGCTACTGATCTCACATATGGTGAAAATAGTTTGAAAAAAGGGCTGTTCTTTTGACCATCTTAAGGTGCATCTTTAAATGATGTTGCTATATGATTAAATCAGTAATTGACATTATTACACCCTTCATAAACACACCTAAGTATAAGTATGTATGATATAGTAAGCTATTTGCCTCTCTGTATCTAGGCAGTGGTACGCAGAGCAAAATATGAATAATTATATTTACCTACTGTGGTGCTTCATGTTGGCTCCAAGAAAAAAACACATTAGAATCAGCCACAGCATCTAATTGCCAGGTTCAATATTATGGAAACATAGTGACTAATTCTGAAGGGGTTTGCACTTCAATCAATCAGAATAGAGCTGGAAGGAGGTCTTCAACTCCTTGCTCAAAAAGGAGACTCTACCATTTCAGACATGTGACTGTCCAGTCTTTTCTTTAAAATCTCCAGTGATGAAGCATCTACAACTTCTGAAGGCAAGCTGTTCCACTGGTTAATTGTTCTCACTGTTAGGAAGTTTCTCTTTAATTCTAGGTTGTTTCTCTCCTTGATTAGTTTCCATCCATTGTTTCTTGTCCTGCCCTCTGGTGCTTTGGAAATGGGCAGTGCCAGAAAGTGGTAAGTGGTAGAAAACTTCCTTGGTCTTTGTAGAGTCAGGATTGATTCTATCCCTGTTCTTCCATCTAATGTCAGGTTACCACATTTTGCTAAATTAGGTTTGTTGACTTGTTCACGGTAGGCTGAGCTCATGTAAAATACTATCAAATAAATCACAGCACAGTCTTGTGCAATATGTGCATACAACTGGGGATATCCCTGGATCTAGTTGGCTGCTCTAATCATCTGGAGGACATTTATAAAGAAAGGAAATTTCTTCAGGTCATCACTGGAGATGAAATTTGAATTATGGTGGCTCTCCAGGAGATATTTTTTTAATTGACAAAAGAACTTCACTTCTTACTGGATGAAAACTCAGATCTTCTGTATAAAAGGGTAAAAAGAAGGAAGAGGATTCAGTGCAGTTCTTTGGACTCTATTTGCAGCTTGCCCTGCTCCATTATATGAGGCTGAAACCCAGCTTTCCTGTCCAGCTTGCTTCCAACACCTCAAATGATGCAATGGCTGACCTCAGTGTCTTTCTTCCTCTTCTATCTTACTGGTTGTGAAGACCACAGAAACATTTCATAATGGTGAGTGCCCAGCTTTTGGGCTGCAAGGGGAACAGACTCAGTGGTGGGATTCAAATAATTTAACAACCGGTTCTCTGCCCTAATGATTTCTTCCAATAACCAGTTCACCAAACTTCTCAGAAAGTTAACAACCGATTCTCCCGAACTGGTGCGAACTGGCTGAATCCCACCACTGGACAGACTGGGTTAATAGACTTGTGGATTTCCTTTGAACCCTGTTTGCACCTGCTTATCTTGAAGTCCTGTTTGACTTGGAAAGAAGCTTCGGTGCGAGGGGCAGGGAAGAAAGCAGAGATGGAAATTACTGAGATGGAAAACATTATAATCTTTTCCAGTATGCCTCTCTAAGGACAATTCATTCTCACCGAAATGTGCAGGTTGCCCCAATCCATGACTTGAGTAGGAAAATAGTGAATAGCAATAGCACTTAGATTTATATACTGCTTCACAGTGCTTTACAGCCCCCTCCTGTAAACTCTAGTGGTTTACAGAGTCAGCCTATTGCCCCCAACAATCTGGGTCCTCATTTTACCCACCTTGTAAGGATGGAAGGCTGAGTCAACCTTGAGTCTGGTGGGATTCAAACTGCCAAATTGCAGGCAGCCACCAGGCAGCAGAAGTAGCTTGCAGTATTGCACTCTAACCACTGAGCCATCACAGTTCATGCTTCAAGCAGAAAAGGATTATCTTCCCGCTCACTCTGTCCCTCATATCAAAAGTGTGATGCAACAGAGAACCATCTTAAAAAGTTATGGGGTTGAAATTCTGGACACTAGCTGTGTTGTCCTACTAGAGCAGTGATGGCGAACCTATGGCACGTGTGCCACAAGTGGCACGCTGAGCCATTTGTCAGGGCACGCGAGGTGCTGCCCTGTCAGCTGGCCAGCACGCATGTGCACGCTGTCCAGCTGAGTTCACTTTTTTAAAAGCTATTTTTCGCCTTCCCCAGGCTCCAGAGGCTTTATAGGAGCCTGGGGAGGGTGAAAAGGAAGTCCGGTTTGCTCGGAGGGTGGTTATAAGCATTCTGAAGGCTTCAGGGAAGCCTCCGGACAGTCCCTGAAGCCTCCGGAGGGCCTCTGGAGTTTGTGGAGGGCGAAAAAAGCATGCAAAAATGGGGGGGTCGCGTGTTGTGCGCGCATGCGCACTGGGGGGGGGGTCGCGCGTTGCATTATGGGTGCGGCATGCCCGCACACGACCCCCCTGCGCTCCCCCCCACTTGTGGCACGCGAGCCAAAAAAGGTTTGCCATCGCTGTGCTAGAGCATGTAAGGAAGGGAAGGTGCTGGAATATGTCCTATGATATTGGACACATACATAGCTATCAGCCTCCTTCACCTTTGAGAAGCCTGTCATTATGGATGGGTCACTTGCAGTGCACTCCCAGTGCACTTCTCCACACTTCCAGGGTTCCAATATTGATATCTCATGGAAAAATGAAAGGTGGGGATCTCTACCCTTATTGGTGTCCTGCCTATGAAGTTTTAGAAAGGATCCAATTCTCTCATTGGCAACAAGTTCAAACCGGGATATAAAGCTTTGGGCAGAGACAAGTTTGCTGGGATGTTTTTCTGAGCCAAGATATTCTTTTCTCTCCTTTGTCTGAACAATCTGTTTTATTTTCGGGTGTCATGCTCTCCACCGAGTGCCCTATGATAGATGTTCAATTTGGCCATTGTGGAGGATGCCAATGACCAGACTGCCATTAGAGTTGTTACTTCCAATGCTTCTAGGCAGGTGGGAAAGAAAAGAAGAAGCTTGTGCTAATTGTTATATACTGGTGCTTTTACCTTCAAAAACAAAAAGAATCTCTTTTCCTCAGAGAAATCCTGTGCAATGTTCTTTTCACGCATGATATTAAAGAACCCAATTATATTTATTTAAATTTATAAGCCACGCAACGCCAGTGATCTCTAGGCAGATATTGATCTGGAGCATCTGCTGAGGGCTGCATTTGTGGATCTCAGTGATTTATGCAATACAAGACTAATGTTGCTGGCTGGTGATCTCATGCCAAGGAGGTTTTCATATATATTTTTAGTTCTTCCAAGGTCGCTTATTGTAAAGTGTATAATTGTGATATACTTTAACGTATATATGAACTAAAATTCTTCACAAGGGTGTTTGTAGGTGGAATAGGAGTGAAACTGAAGTGATGGTGACAACCCTCAAGATCTTCTCCTGACCTGAATCTCTGTTCCCACTGCAGCTCATTTATTATTTATTTTATTTATTTATTTATTATTAGCGTTTATATACCGCCCCCTCTCCCGAAAGGGACTCGGGGCGGTGTACAGTCCGTATTAAAATACAACAGATTAAAACATAGAAATAACTACAGAAATACATGTATATGAGGAGGATAAAATATGCCAAACTGTACTGCTAATAAATAAATCAATACAAAAGTTTAAAATATCAGATTAAATTTAAAACACTATCCCTCTAAAAACCAGTAGGAATGTGTATGCCAGGAGGTAGACGTTATAAATTATGCCAAACCAGCCAGTCGGAACAGGTGTGTCTTCAGTTTCTGTCGGAAGGAGCGGAGGTCAGTAGTGGTTCTAATGTCGGGGGGGAGGTCATTCCAGAGGGTTGGGCCCATCACAGAGAAGGCCCTACTCCTCGGTGTCGCCCATTGGCATTGCCTCGTGGACGGCACCAGGAGAAGGCCCTCCCTGTGAGAGCGGATTGGCCGCAGGGATGTATGTGGGAGGATGCGATCCCGCAGGTACCTAGGCCCTATGCCATGGAGCACTTTAAAAATGGTGATCAGAACCTTGAAACGCACCCGAAAGACCACAGGTAGCCAGTGCAGCTCGCGCAGGAGAGGTGTTACGTGGGAGTACCTAGTACTCCCCATGACTACCCGCGCGGCTGCGTTCTGGACTAGCTGCAGTCTTCGGGCGCGTCCCAAGGGAAGCCCCATGTAGAGAGCGTTACAGTAGTCCAGGCGAGACGTCACCAGTGCGTGAGTGACTGTGCGTAGGGCATCACGGTCCAGAAGGGGGCACAATTGGCGCACCAGGCGAACCTGGTGGAACGCCCCCCTTGCCACGGCTGCCACATGATCATCCATTGACAGCCGGGCATCTAGGAGGATGCCCAAATTGCGCGCCCGTTCCACAGGGGGCAATTGTTTGCCCCCTATGGCCAGTGATGGAATCAGCTGGCTGAACCGAGGTGCCGGTAGCCACAGCCACTCAGTCTTGGAGGGGTTGAGTTTGAGTCTGTTGTCCCCCATCCAGACCCCGACGGCTTCCAAACACCGGGACATCACTTCGACAGCCTCGTTGGGGTGGCTTGGGGTTGAGATGTACAACTGAGTATCATCAGCGTACAGATGGTACTCAACCCCAAAACCACGGATGATCTCACCCAGTGGCTTCACATATGCATTGAACAAAAGGGGCGAGAGGACCGACCCCTGCGGCACCCCACAAGAGAGTGGCCTTGGGGTCGACCTCTGCCCCCCGGTCAACACATATTGCATCCGGCCGGAGAGGTAGGAGCCGAACCACCGTAAAACGGTGCCTCCGACTCCCATCCCCTCCAGCCGGCGCAATAGGATACCATGGTCGATGGTATCAAAAGCCGCTGAGAGGTCTAATAGGACCAGGATAGAGGAGCAACCTCTATCTCTGGCCCTCCAGAGATCATCCACCAACGCGACCAAGGCTGTCTCGGTGCTGTGCCCGGGTCGGAAGCCGGACTGGCGTGGGTCTAGATATACGGATTCGTCGAGGTGACGTGGAAATTGCTGCGCCACCACATTCTCAACAACCTTCGCTAAAAAGGGGAGGTTGGAGACTGGACTAGCTAGCTCCGTTGGGTCAAGTGAGGGCCTCTTGAGCAGGGGCCTCACCACCGCCTCTTTCAAGGCGGTCGGTAAGGAACCCTCGCTCAATGAGGCGTTCACCAGGCCCAGAAGCCAGCCTCGCATCACCTCCCAGGATGCCAGTACCAACCAGGAGGGGCACGGGTCCATTGAACATGTGGTGGGTCGCAGCCGTCCACGCAACCCGTCTAAATCCTCGGGGACAACAGAGTCAAACTCCTCCCAGAGTGGGCTCACAAGACTCACTGATGTCGGCTCGTCCAGTCCACTGGGGGGGGCCATCCACTCCGGATCTGAGCGACTTTGTCTTGCAGATATTCCCCAAACTCCTCTGCTCTTCCCTGCAAGGGTGCCTCTCACGTCTCCTGTGACAGGAGAGAGCGGGTCACCCTAAACAGGGCGGCAGGGCGGTTATCCGCAGACGCAATGAGAGCGGCACAATGTCTACGTTTAGCCGCTCTCAATGCCACAAGGTAGGTCCGTAAATAGGCTCTTACCTGTGTTCGGTCAGATTCAGAGCGTGAGGACCTCCACCTGCTCTCTAGACGTCTCCTATGGCGCTTCATCATCCTAAGCTCCTCGGTGTACCAGGGAGCCCGGGTGGATCGTTGCCGTAGGAGAGGTCGCAGAGGCGCAACCCGGTCCAAGGCCCCCGCCGTCGCCCTATTCCAGGCGTTGACTAGGTCCTCCGACCGAGCGCGGGTCAGGGCTACAGGTAAAGGCCCAAGCTCCGTATAACTACCGCCACCCCACCACCCTTACCCAGGGCCCGAGGCTGATGGAATGCACGGAAACCCGGTGGGCACATTTCCACGAGGGGTAAACCACCCTCGTGACCCAACCAGGTCTCCATTATCCCTGCAAGGTCCAGCTCCCCCTCCGAGATCAACTCGTTAATGAGGGGGGCCTTGTTGGTCACGGACCTTGCATTGCAGAGCATCAGCCTCAGGCCCTGGCTCTGTAGTTCCCGACCACCTAGGCTGCGGGGGTTGGTACAAACGACCGGGCGTAGCCAGCAGCCACGGTCTCCCAACTGACCTTGCGATCTTTTCTTGTCCTCGCATCCCCCCCTCCCCGCGACCGTTGTAATAAAACAACCCTCTACTGGAATAACTTGTTCCCTCTCCCCCCTCACCCCGCTCACTTTCTTCGTAGACTCACCTGTTCGTCTGGCGTTGGCTTCCCTCCTGGCCTGGTTATCCCCCCTCCCCTTCCTAGAACCCCCTAAAACACAATAAAACATTTTGATAAAAAGCCCCTCAGCTTCCTTTTCTTCCACCTCTCGGGGTTCACAAACCCGTCATCAAGGCTGGCCCTTGACAGGGCCAGGGGCCATACCTGCGAGAGAGGGGCTTCTCGCAGGTGGAGCAGGTCTAACCTCGAGTAAATTGATTGAATAATAAAAGTCCCAGTAGGGTAAGGTGCTGATAAAACAAAGTTAATAGGTAATAGCCGGCAGGGCTAGGGTCTCCATGAAGGACCAGAGTCTTAAAGTCTAGATGGTAAATAATGGTCTAGATGGTAACTTCAGAGGAAGATGGTAAGTAATAGATGGTAAATAGATGGTAAATAATGTCTAGATGGTGACTTCAGAGGAAGGGGGGGGAATGGGAGGCATTCAAGTGTCGCAAATAGTAGAGAGAGGCGAAGATGGTAAATGGGAGAAAGATGGTTCAAATAGTCCCAGGTGAGTATAAATTCCTTAATGGGTGGGGTGGGGTGGGGGGGGGGCCTTCTTGTCCTGATTGTTTTAGGCTGGGCAGCTGCTCAGGCCTGTCCATAGCCCCAAGTGCCTGCTCAGGCTGCTCAAGCCTGTCCATAGCCCCAAGTCAAGATCTCCAGTGGCCTCAAGGCTCCAAGACATCCCCAGCCATTATTTCCAGTGCCTCACCGGTCTTTGGTGCCTCTCCGGCGCTCTCCGGCGCTCCGTTGTTCCTTCCTTGTGCCTCCCTGTGCCTCCATGCCTCCGATGCTGGTAGTGACCCTCCGGTGCCTCCGGTGACTCTCTGGGGGCTCTCCGGGGGGCTCTCCGGTGGTGCTCGCTCCTTCCCTTTTTGTTTTTCCGGCTTTTCGGCTTTTTGAATTTGCCGGCGTCAGCGCCGCCCACGCAGCCGCACTGCGCCGTCGCCATATTCACAGGCTTCTTCCCAGCCGATTGCTGCATACGATCTTCCACTCCTTCCTGCCCTCCGATCTTCACCGACCACCCTGGAAGGCCAAAACTGGCCCAAAACAAGCCAGGGTGGTCGGGCTATCAACTCTCAGCCCCCTCTAATGTCATAGGGCCGGTTGCAGTCCTTTACCCGGTCGGGCGCTCCATCGTTCACTCAGGAGCTCAGGAGGCGACCGCCATCGTTGGAAGCTCCTCCTCCTAGCGGCATTTTCCCAGCAGTTGCCAAAGACCTGAGCCAGCTTGAAGCAGGGGTGAAATTCAGCAGGTTCTGACAAGTCCTGAAGAACTGGTAGCGGAAATTTTGAGTAGTTCAGCGAACTGGCAAATACCACCACTCTGTGGGCCCAGAATTGGGTGGGAATGAAGATTTTGCAATAGCCTTCCCTTGCCACGCCCACCAAGCCACGCCCACAGAACCGGTAGTTTAAAAAAATGAATTTCACCACTGGCTTGAAGCCTACACTGATACACAGAAAGAAATTGGTAGCTTCCCAGATGGACAACTGACAATTTGTGAATTTACAAGATATCAGTTCCAAACGGGCTGTCCAAAGTATTAAGTGAAAAGACAGCATCCTGTAAACTTCCTAAAGAGCCTCTCACACAATTTCTGCCACTGAAGGACTGGAAGTTGGTTCCCTTTTTAATAATGCGAGAGAATGGGATGTGGTAGGGAGACTCCTCACACGGGCAATAAAGACAATTTAATAAATTGTCAAACATTTTTTAAAGCAAAATCTAAATGATTTGTGCCTGGAGATTTGGAGAAAGGGGTTGCTGAATCCATTAGAAGCACCCACATTGGGGAGAGTGAGTCATCCATCCATTTTTCTGCTAGGTTCCTCATACTTTGATCTCATTTACACGTGGAACATAGTTCAGTGGTTAAAGATGCTGAGCTCATCCCCTTAAAAGCTGACAGCCTGGGTTTGAGACTCAAGCACCGTGTGATGGGGTGAGCTTCCCATACTTACTCCAGCTCCTTACCATCTAGCAATTCAAAAGCATGCAAATAGATAAGTAGTTACCACTTCAGTGGGAAAGTAACAGCATTCCCTGTGCCTCGGGGTACAGTCATGCTGGCCACATGACCATGGAAATGTCTTTGGACAATGCTGACTCCCTCAACTAAGAAAAAGAGATAAAGACTGCCTCCTGTAGAGTTGGACATGACTGGACAGGGGAAACCTTTATATTTACCTTACTAAGGCAATATGGGCTGAGTTCAAACATCAAGCAAAGTCATAATCCGTGTTTTCAGTAAGATCTCAGCAAGATGGTGGGTGTACATTGCAGTCCAAGCTCTTCTTATTTTATACATTTTCTACATATGCAGTACATGAGCTTTGGATCATGATGTGAATCCTATCCATCACAAATTCAAGGACGTTTAAACAGAATTCTCACTGGTATCACTTTTTTGTTGAATGAAATTGGAACTCTCCTATTTCCCCTGATTGTTTTTTTTAAAAAATAAATGACATTATTGTCAAATAATAATTGTGTATTGAAAAGGGAAACGGGAAAAAGCAAAATGGTAAGAAGGTCCAATCACAAGCATCCAAGACGGCTCCAATTTCCCTCCAAAAAGGAGCAACTATTTCAGATTTGTCCTACAGGTGGCAGTATAAAACCATGCTTGATCTTGAAAAAAAAAAACTCTAGGGCCTCTGGAATCCATAGTGCTGTAAACTAGATTAAGAAATCAGAAATATATCCTGGATGAAGGCAATGGCAAGCCTCTTCTGCCAAGGCAACCGGACTGGCTGGACTTCTTTGGGATTTGATGATTTTCATGATTGACTCTGAATGGGGGAATTTCTCTCTGAATCTGACTTTGGGAGGCATGCAAGCTCTTTATTAAAACAAAATCACAATATAAAAACACTTTAAAACAGAAATTAAAACAAGATAAGCAAGGCAACAAAAGCAAGATTGTGGGAGACACTCATCTAAACATAATACAACCACTGCACAGGCTTCCCATCAGATCCCCAAGACTGCTGAAGAGCCACTTTTCACAGACTTCCAAAAGGCTAACAGGGAAAAGGATTGGACTACTTAACTTTTCCAGTAGTTAAAGCCTGGGCTGCAAAACTCCCCATGATTTCTAAAGCAGAAAACAGTTACGTATCGTGTCTCTTAATGGCCATCAGGATTTATGCAACTCAGATCTGGTTGCTCTAATTTAACATTTTGATGTATATTAAGGAATGTCACTTGAAGTTTTTTTTTAAAAAGTTGCATTGCATAAATAGACACGTGGAATGAATCAAGGTTTATTAATGTTTTTATCACAAAGTTTATTTAAGGGATCCATCCCATATTTAAAGGAGGGCGCGCTCATCTTAAATCTCCTCCCTAAACTGGAAAAATGAACCATTTGCCCTCCATGCTATGACTTTCCCAATATCTCCATTATTCACATATATGCAAATGCAGTTTTGTTAACTATGATTGATTGAATAAACCACAATTTTCTGATCCCACATTCTTAAGTTTAAAGGATGTTTTAAGAACAATGGATGGCATAAGTGCTGCGCTACAAACAAACAAGTTACCTGGTGACTTAGTTCACACATTGAGTAGCAACCATTTTAATGATACTTGGCTGAGTAAGCTAAAACAGATTGCATATCACTTAAGCCATGTGTTACAAAGCAATCATGGGTTCATATACTAAGCCAAAAAGCAATGGCTTATAATGGACTATGGTAGTTTGTAAGTTAAATGTATGACTTAAAATAACATGTAAATCTAGACATAGATACAATTCAGCAAGATGGGAGCCATTTGGGATTTCTTTAACCCTTACCTATAAGAAAGAGCTGTGGGGGGACACAAATGAAGTATGAGTGCCCATTGAAGGTTTTCTTATGGATGATGGAGTACAAACCATAAGTCATGCTCATTGCATTAAGTTTAATGCATTTCACTCAATGATGGTTTAGCAAGTGAACTCAGACCATTGTGGTTGGCCAATCCTGATGCATGTCTGAACACGATGCATAATCTCAGTCATTCTGGGTTAGTCAGCAAACCCCAAGTCTTTAAAAAGCTACAGCAATAGAAAACGCTTCTTATAGAAATTCATTTAAAGTCCAGCTTGGGGATGTCAGTTAGAAGGGATTAATTGAACTGTATCATTCCCTGGATGCATCTGTCTTAGCAAGGAAGCTTGAAAGAATGACATTGTTTAATAGTTCAGAAACTTCTGAGAAGGATAATGAGAGGATTATTATTAATTTGATTTTCAAGTGGATGTGGTAGCTCTGTGTAGCAAGCCAGTGACTTCTGAGGAAAACGTCTCTGCACTTTAATCCTTCGCCCTGCTATCCTTCATGATCTTTGTCCCTTTCATTCAGCGGAAGATAACCCACTAACCTCACTTGCAATTAGCCCCAATTAGCAATGGCCCTTGCTGGCCTTTGATTGGTAGATACACTGAGCCAGGCAGATATGAAGGCCAACTGGGACTGCCTATTCTTTTTTTCCCCTCCTCTCCTCAGCACTCTCGTTGTGGCAGATTTTTTGGTGGTACGTATTTTTATGAGGGATGTTTTTTCTTTCTTTCCTTGATTCCATGTTTCATGCTAAACCAGGTTTTAGCTTAGTGTGGAATGTGAACTTGACTATTGTAATTTGCAAACCAGAGTCTATTGAGGAAACCCTCCTAATAGTAGTACTTAAATCGTGGCTCAGCATAGTACGTGAATCCTGTTTTAGATTTCTGAGTGTAGTTTTCTCTCTTGGTAGATTGCCCTATTTCTGCTACTTTTAAGGGTGCCCAAGTGGCAAATTGCCAAACTTTGCACATTTCCAGACTTTCAGCTACTTCTCAATTGCTGAAAACTTCCAGTGGGTGATCTCTGCTACATGAATATGATACATCATCTTCTTTTTTTTTGCTTCTAGTTTGCAAGGTATTTGCTGCAAGGACACAGAATCTTTTAAAATAATTTTACAGAGGGGTTCAGAGCGGCTAAAGCCTTGATGGGAGGAGCCAAGAGCTATATTGCACTGTGATCCTCTTAAATTAAACTTGGGTTCATGGGCTTTTAAAAAGTTTTACTTTGGGGAGTGACTAGGCAGGAACTGGAATGGAGAAGTCCTGGCCTGTTGCCTGTCTATCAGCTACTCTTAACATCTTAATGTCCTCATAGCATGCATGTAGCACCTGCTAGGATCATGGTAGGGATCTGAAGTGGAGTTGTGAGAATCCATACTGCTAAATTATTCAAGGGACAGACCCTTGTTAAGTCTCATTTTAAAATACCAGTGGGATGATTACATAGAATGTAAGGAAGCCTTGAGAATGAATGTTGAGGAAGGGAGTAATTATATTGTCCTAGTGCCTAAATCTGCATGAGTTTGGTCACTAACTGAGCGGACTATTTTGTCTATGCAAAAAAGCCCATTATGATTTATCAGTTTGCACTCTTAACCATTTCATAGTTCCTCACTCACTAAAGAACAAATTACTTCAACCACTTGGTCCCTTTTGGGGGCAGATGGACAACGGCCTCAATAAATGGTACCTTTTGAAGTATAGCTCTGTATTTGGAAGGAGAGGGATCAAAACATCTCACTTAAGTGGAGTCCCTGAATCAGCCAAACATAATTCCAATTTTTGTGTGTGTGTGTGTGTGTGTGTGTGTTGTGTTTCCCACTGACTCTGGGTTTTTGAGCTATTGGTGTCAAAGAATGATCAAAAAAGTGTATTTCAATAGCTGTGAACCATAAATAACTGTACTGTGATTTGGCATATTTAACTTTGGTAACTGGGTTCACAAACCAAAATCAAACCAACTGTAAGCAAAATGATACTGTATTGATTAGGAAGATTTGGATCTTCAACCTGACCCCAAAAAACCCAAACCCTTCGTGCCAATTACAATTCATAATGGCTGTACATGTTTTAAAATGCTTTGAACCTTTTACAAGTATGACTAAAGTACTTCTCTACCATTTATTAAAGCAACTCAATTTTTTTATCAAGCTTCCCAATGTACTGTACCTGAAAATAGGATGCTGCCCTTTAAGGAGTCTCCCAATATGACTCTTAAGCTTAGTAGCCTTTTTTTTAGACTTGCATAATTCCTTCAAAAGTCTGGCTTACTTTAATGCAGTGTTTCTCAATCTTGGCAACTTTAAGACCTGTGGACTTCAACTTCCAGAATTCCCCAGCCAGCATGGCTGGCTGGGGAATTCTGGGAGTTGAAGTCCTCAGGTCTTAAAGTTGCTAAGTTTGAGAAACACCGCTTTAATGAATCACAGAGACTGTGCTTGTATGAAGTCACAAACAAATTTTAAACGTACACTGTCCTATTAAAATCAATTGGCCTATGCAGTGGTGGGATTCAAATAATTTAACAACTGGTTCTCTGCCCTAATGATTTCTTCCAACAAGCAGTTCACCAAACTGCTCAGAAGGTTAACAACCGGTTCTCCGGCAGTGGTGTGAACTGGCTGAATCCCACCACTGGGCCTATGCCACTTCCCACAGAATAAAGCCCATGGGTACCACTTTCATATCATTGGCATGTTGTATGTGGGTAGAGATTTTAAGACTGGAGTGGTAGGGAATAGGATACTCTGAAAGCTTATGCCTGAAATAAAGTCACTATGTTCCTGTTTCAGCTAATGGCTTTACAAGTCTGCAAAGGCCTGGGCCAGCTTGAAGCTTACATTGGCGCAGATGAAGGGGTGGCATTCCAGATGGACAACAAGATGTACTGGGATTCACTAGGCAATGGTTCACACTGGGCCGTGGAAGGCATACCTGAAAAGAGAAAGTCGAGCAAATTTTGGCTGATTCCAGCACCATACGGAAGGGTTATGTTGAAAAACTGGCTAGGTTTGTTTCTTGCTGCAGTGGATGTACGTTCAGAAAAAATCTCCCCCATCCAACCTGTAGAGTACTCAACAAAACCATCCCTGAGTTTTGAAGTGTATTTCAGGGACAATATAATAGCCTTCCGGGCCTCCAATGGTCTCTTTCTGTGCAGAACTTTTAGAGAATTCAATGGCCTGGAAGCAGCCAAGTTCTTTCCTGATGAGACCTGTTATTTTCTACCCCAGATTGGAGATATTGATCTCCCAACTTTTGAAATCACAAGTGTGGTCCCGAAAGACCCTTTCCCAATCAAGTATCATTCTCATTTTGTGGATAAACACATCTTCTACAACAGACACTCGACCTCAGTCCTACACACTTTTGGCCTCAACTGGGTGACCAATGCCACCGACAGAGTGATTTGGAAGCATCTCTGGGGACTGGGATTGCCTTCTTCTTGCAGTTTCAGGGTTGAGGATGCAACACCCGCCGTGAAGTACACAGAGAACAATCAGCAGAACTTTACTCTGGTGAGGTCAGTTGTGGAGATCATAGTCAAGAAGGTGGAGGTACCTCCCAGTACCAAAGCAATAGCAAGCTTTTGGGTTGATATAGTACATAGTGTGGTCATACCATTTCTTGCCACAATCAAAAAAGTGAAACCCCATGGCGACGTGGAACAATTTAATGAAACCGGAGCATGGAAGGGAATGGTCTATAAGAACCTTCGAGTAGACGTTGCAATGGAACCTTTGTGCGAGCCTTGCAGAGGCATGTGAAGCTGTGGAAAATACTTGCAGCCTTCCATAATAATTAGGAGCAGCCCACTTCCCAGGAAATATGGCTACTTGGGTTTTTATCATGCATTGGTCAGTGTTCTTGAAGGATGAGATTACTGCAAGGACTTGGTCCCACCTGTTTGTGGCTTAATAGAAAGCCTCTTCCCTCACTGGTAATTCCTTTTAATCTCCTGCTTTAAGTGTACAATAAAGGTAGTTCCCCTTTTTACTGAAAGAATGAGTCAAAGTTACACCCTTCACAGTGTAAGCACAATAACAAATAAAATTTGTCAAGCTTCTCTTTGAGACCAAAAGTGTCGGGATCATTATTTGTACACAGCGAAAAGTCAACACCATATTCTTGGCTCATGTCAATATTGGAGACAGCCAGGGATACAATTTAATGTTCAAAACTGCTAATCCACTTCACTGTTTTGAATCCTGTAGGATACTGAATTGAATCCTTATACAGTTTATTACTTGCTTGGCTACTTATTTTGTAACTTGTTTTCAATATATAATGGAATCATTTGAGATAGAAAATGAAGTCTTGGTAAAACAATTCATCTTGATGGCTTCGACTTTTCCTAGCAAAGGCAAGTTTAGGGTTGTTTTTTTCATCTTGTGCTAATTTGGTACATATTTTGAAATTAAGCTCTATATTTTTTGACAATGAAAATTGTTGCTTACTTGACCATTTTCCCCATGATGTTGAATCCTATTACAAGATGCAGTTATTGCTTTTTTCCCTCTGCTAAATTCCATATCGACGTTGGGAAGTTATTCTTATTATTGTGATAACTTGATGCAAAACCATTCTGCTGTATATATACATTATTTTGGGGTTAAATGATTATGTACACCACTGTAACATATAGTTTCAATTTTTGTTCTTGACCTATGAGTTTAAGTTCTGCCTTTTGTTTGGACATGCAGTATTTTCTTTGCTAATAGGAATAAAGAAAAGGGTGGGGGGAACCTTTATTTAATTGTGTTTCTTAAGCTTAGCAACTTTAAAATAATGTGGACTTCAATTCCCAGAATTCTCTAGCCAGCATTTCCTCTGGAGATAGATGTAAACGTGTCTGTATTTAGATGCACTGGTCCTCTAACCAAAGATCTAAAAATCTCTGAAGTCTTCAGGCTAAAGATTATATATAAAAATGGGAATGATCAAGCATAATTAATAAGCAATCCCCAAATTGTGCATACACATCAGATAAGGCATAGTTTTTCAGGTTTGGTAACACTGGTGCCTCCATGTTTCTGCAGTTCTAAACTTCCGTTCTGTTCCTCGGGTATTAATTGAACAAAAGAATAAATTTCTATACTTCATCCTAACAATAAATAATTATATTCATTCTTTTCAAGGAAATACTAACCTGTTTTTGGTTATGTGACCTCTTTTCCCTCAAGGTCATAGTGTTTAAGGCTTTTTCATCTCTCCCGTCCTTTTTATAATAATTCCATTTGCATTTATTTACTCCCTTACAAAGTTTAATTTTATTCTACCAATTTAAATTCTACCAATCAGCTTCCTTGGGCTTATATTCAGGCTTATATTAATATTTCATTATTTTATGTTTCATCTGTTGTCATGATTAACAATAATGTTTTCCCTCTCACACCTTCTTTGGGTGCTTTCCTTCTGTCTGTCAAGAGTGAAATTAATTACTCTTGGCTGGTCTCAGGACTTTATTACTGAGCGCATCTTATGTATCCTATATAGAATATATTCCTAGTTTTGCTTAAAAAAAACTTCTGAATCTCCTAGATCTTGTTGCAACCCTGCTAACGTTTGGCTTTGGCAGTAAAACATTCAGAAGTGACTTTCAATTCCCTCAATATGCTTTAGTGAAGCTGTGTGTGTGATTTGATGGCCTAAAATATACAGAAAAATGGACTATGCAATTAATTAAGGCTGAACTAGACACGTAACAATTCTATCATTTTATAAAAATGAGAAACAGCCTTTGAAGGTTATAACTGGGAATTAAGAAATAGAGAATTGACCTATGTTCTGACTGAATAATTATGTGCCATCAAATTGGTGTTGACTCTAAGCAACTGTGTGTAGTAAGTTTTTCTCCATATCCTTGCCCTGACCTTTTTATTGCCCATTCATCTACTCTTGCTGAAACTAGACAGTGAAAGACTGCCATTAAACTCCAGGGCAAGGACCTTATCTCTTTTTATTAAGGAGACAAAGGACAGACACGAGAAGCAATTCTCACATGCTTTATCACTTCTTGGCATGAACTTCTGGGAATCCTAATAAAGGCATGGCATCTTCTTTCAGCCCACAGCTAATCTCATGACATGTATATTCTAGGGACAGAGAGGTCCATCATGCCCACCATGCTTGATAGGAATTACAGAGTTTGTGTTTTGAGAGACTAAGCTGTTGAGAAGGCTGGAACAAATGCACCATGATGGATGACACTCTGATTTTGTCATGTTGGTCTTTTGCTGCCATAGTTTCTTCCTCTCTACTATAACTTTGGTGTCATTATAAAGTCTTCTTGGAAACCTGTGGGTGGGGAGGCTGTGGGCAGAGAGCTGGCCTACAAGGAGTATTCTTTCTATGATGTCAGTTCTTCTTGGTTCTGACCCTCAATCTGTTCACGAAAGAAAATTAGAGACCTCTAGCTGGATGCTGCTTGAATTGAGAGTTATAGAAGCTCTTTGTTCTGATGCAACTAAAGAGGTTGGTGTGGACAAGAACCCTTTTCTCTGATACTTAGAAGGTTTGCTTCTTCTAAATCAAGAGCTGTGGGCACACCTGGGTTGTCAGCCAAGCCACTCGTGCAGTGCAACATTTTCTTCACAATGTGCGTATTGGATAAGCCTTCAAACATGTACCCTATTAAAATGGATTCAGTGCAATTAGTTGAAATTCAAATTAACACCATTTATGGCCACGGTTCTTGAGGTTGCTAGTGAACATGCAGAAGATTGCTTGGCTTTGGGAAAACATGAGACGTCAATGACGGGACAACTGTTTGGCATGTAGATCAATACATGCTCAGTCCCAAGCAGCTCTGTCTGATTCACTCTGAAAACCATGATGTGCATCTACTTCCAATCCCAAACCTTGGCCATTATCCCCAAAGTTTCTACTGAAATATAGTATTCAATATGTCAAACAGAAAAAGGATTACATACTTGGTGATTAATTGTATCAATTGTTACACTTAATGTAATTTTGATTCATCGTTTAATCCTATTAGTTGGCTAGACCAGTGCCTACGGTTTCTCAGCAACATTTTGGAAGTGGTTTGCCATTGCACTTTTCCCAAGGCTGAGCGGAGTGACCAGCTCAAAGCCACTCAGCTGGCCTCATGCCTAAGGCAGAACAAGAACTTATCATCTCCTGGCTTTATCCCCATTCCTTAACCACTAAACAGGTCTCAATATAATTTTAATGATGCCTAAAATGAAGCTTGGTGTGTGATTGCATAGCAAATAATATACAGAAATATATTTAAATATAAAAATATTTAACCATGATGGCTCAGCAGTAAAAGATGCTGAACTTGTCAGCTGGAAAGTTGACAGCCCGGGTTGGAGACCCATGCACCATGTTACAGAATGAGCTTCCATTACTTGCTCAGTTCTTGCCAGACTAGCAGTCTGAAAATATGCAAACGAGTAGGTAAATAGGTACCACTTCAGTGGGAAGACCACAATGTTCCATGCACCTGGGCATATAGTTATGCTGGCCACATAACCATGAAAGTGTCTTTGGACAATGCTGGCTCCCTCAGCTAAGAAACGGAGATGAGCACCACCCCCTAGAGTTGGACATGACTAGGGGAAATCTTTATCTTGTCTTTAAAATGAAGCTTGCTATGTGATTGAGTAGAGTATAATGTACAGAAAAATGGACAGTGTGCAAATAAGGCTGAACTAGACATGGAGCATTGTGAACATTATGAAGTTAATTCATAATACTTTCCTTTTCCCATTTTTAAACTAGTTCAATCCATTTCAATATTTTAATTAAATCCCCTCCCCATAGCTAAAAAGTCAGGTAACGGGTGATGGAAAGCAGTGTTCTCTGCCTGAGACTTTGGAAGGACTACATAGAAAATGTCATCTTTTAGTCTGAATATTGCTTTGATTAAGCAAGACATCGTATTCCCCTACTGGCAATTTTGATTGTGCAAAACTGGGGTCTTGGAAAGTTGCAAAATAGATTGGGGGGGGGGGTCTGATTGCCCATTCTTCCGGCTTAGAAGCTCAAGAGTGTTTACTCCTTTTTAGTTAAAAATAATAAAACACTTAGCTATTAAGAACTGGGTAAAAAAGAATGGAAAATGACAAGAAATTAGAATTCTGTTCTGAACTTTCTTTTCATCAATACTATTTGTCACATGAAACACTGCATTCTTCTTCTTCTTCTTCTTCTTCTTCTTCTTCTTCTTCTTCTTCTTCTTCTTCTTCTTCTTCTTCTCCTCCTCCTCCTCCTCCTCCTCCTCCTCCTTCTCCTCCTCCTTCTTCTTCTCCTTCTCTTCCTCCTCCTCCTCTTCCTCCTCCTCTAGAATAACCACACTAACAGTGATAGTGACAATCATTAAACTCCTCCCCCGTCTAGCCACAGTAGTCCTAATAACTAAAAAGTTGTTAAAGCAATTTCCAAAAGTGATTATAAAAGGAATTATGCAAATCTAGTGTCCTTCAGAAAGCCATTGACCATAGTTTGAGCGAAAAGATGGATTTACTTTGTCTTCTATGCTCTAAACCTGCTAGAGATTGCTGTTGTGTGATCTCAAGTCATGTCCTTCTCTGGCGAAGAATTATGAAGAGATGTTCTACTCACCGGCTCATCGTTCTTCAGTGGTCATTAGCTCTGCTTTTTGTGGAGCCATCTTCAGTTCGCCATCTTTTCCACAAAAATCCAGGTCTTGCTGCTTCAACAGAACTTCCTTTTAGATACACTTGGCAATTGGCTTCCTTAGCCTCTAGAGGTGTTAGAGTCCATTTCCTATAATCTTCAGATATACAGTTTTCAACCATGGAGTCCACTAGGCTAGGAAGGGTATTCTAAACTGTTGAGAAGGCTTCTTTCTTCCCTTTTTATTTGAGCTGCTTTTATGATTGATGACATATTTTGCTGAGCCTCTTCTTGACTGCCTGCTTGACCTCAGTGTTACGAAGACTGTATATGGCAGGGTTGAGGGTAGGTATGGCTACTGTGTAGAAGACAGAAGTCATCTTGTCTGTTTGTGGAGCATAGGTATCATCAGGCCGTAGGTACATGAAAAGAAGGGTACCATAAAGCATCCCGACCACTGTAAGGTGAGATCCACAGGTGGACATAGCTCGAAATGATCCTGTTCTTCCTACAGTCCAGAGGATAATTCCATAAGAAGCTGTAATGGTCAACAGGGTGATGCTCTGGATAGTTCCGCATACTACTAAAAGTAAGATCTGGTTAATTTGTGTGTCTGCACAAGCCAAAGCCAGAACTAGTGGGATATCACAGAAGAAATGGTCCAAAGTATTTGCACGGCAGAAGGGCAGGCGGAAGGCCATGCTGGAATGGATCGCTCCTGAGGTCATCCCTGCTGCATAAGAAGCAATTACCAGGAGATGACAGAGATGCTGTGGCATGGCAGTTGCATAGTGCAATGGGCGGCAGATAGCCACGTACCGATCGTAGGCCATGACTGCCAAGAGACAACATTCGGCATCTGAGACAGCTGCAAAGATGAACATCTGAAGGGCACAGGCTGGGATGGGAATGGAATCATAACCTTTCAAGAGCCCCAAGAGCATTTTGGGGGCTACAGTGCAGCAGGAGCACAGGTCCATCAGGGCCAGGTGGCTTAGAAAGTAGTACATGGGTGTGTGTAAGGTACGGTCAGCTCGGATAAGAATGGCTAGACCCAGATTCCCTGCCACACTAAGGAGGTAGAGGGGCAAGAAGAAGCTGAGAAGAAGGAGCTGAATGTTTCGTTCAGAAGTGAATCCCAGGAGAATAAACTCGGTCACTTTGGTGGAATTGTGGTGAAGAGCCATTGTACCTGTTGGAATGAAAAATCATATCATACCCTTCCTCTCCTTATTCCACAAGAAATTTGACTCAGTTCTCCTTTTGTCATGTTATTGTTTCAACCTACTTTCCCTCATCTAGTGAGGATCCACCAATGTTTCAGAGCTATTCTAAAGCATTGGACTGGATACTGCTTCTTTTCTGCGTAAAGAACACAACAGGAATGGAACAAATTTTCAATTAACCCACTGCCACTTCATTTTAAGGCAGAGGGTTTGTATATATAACCTCCAGCTTTCCAGACTTGAACTAAACGCAGAAATCAATGATCAATATGAAAAGAAGTGATAGCAGAAATTTGAATGAAAGAATATTATAACTGTCCAAGCTAGGGAAAGTGTTTGCTTTTTTTTAAAAAGGACTCCATCAAACAATGTTCTTTTGTCAACCAAGATAAGAGCCGTGGTGGTACAGTTGTTAGAATGCAATATTGTAGGCTGACTCTGTTCACTGCCAGGAGTTCGATCCTGACTGGTTTAAAGTTGACTGAGCCTTCCATCCTTCTGAGGAGCCAGATTTAGGGGGGGGGGCAATATGTTGACTCTATAGACTGCTTAGAGAGGGCTGTCAAGCATTATGAAATGTATATGTCTAAGTGCTAAGATGCATTCACTGCACCACCAACCTTCTGCTGCAGGTTCACAGATTTTCTGTTGTGCTGGCTTATATGTATAAAGCACTGCATTTGTTGATGCTTATAGATAGAAGGATATTAGCATAGTGCCCACTCCCCAACTATCCCTAAAACTAATGCAATTGAGAATTCCAGAATTCATTCAGTCATGGTTATCACAGAAAAATGTATATTCAGATTTAAGGTTTCAGTATACACTGAATGCCAAACCTAATCAAATAAAAATTACCTTTTTTATTACCAAGGCTGTATTTCACAGATATCAACTTCTGATTCTGCTCCTGGGCAATTTCCATTATTTTGAAGAAAAATGTTGGGTGTCACTGACAACTGTAAGCAAGCGCTTTTTCATGGAATTGTTAAATACTAGCTGTTAGGGCCAGGAGGACATGATTAAACCCTAAAACTGAAGATTACTGTGTGATTGTATTCTCCTTATCCAGCTCCTGATGTAGATGATCAATTCAGTTGACATCCATTGTCGTGCCTACGAAATAATCAGGACCCCCACTCTTTACTTATATTGATTCCACTGGGAAAATTCCAGAGGATTGGGGTGTAGCCCTTATTGTGCTGATTTGCAAAAAGAGCATCCGAGACCTGCCCACTAACTATTGGCCTATCAGCTTCTTAAGTGTAATAAGAAAGCTCTATGCTAGACATACAGTATTCATATAACAAATTAGTTGGATAGGTTAGATTGATTTAGAGTATATACTGGCAGATGAGCAAGTGGGCTTCAGTCTAGATACTTTATTAATGGACATACCCTTATGTTGACTCTGTAAACTGCTTAGAGAGGGCTATAAAAGCACTGTGAAGCAGTATATATGTTTAAGTGCTAAGTGCTATTGCTATTCTTCAACAACTGGTCAAAACATTTATGCTCAAACCAAGTTCACCATTATATACTGCATTTATTGATTTCAAATCTGCCTTTAATTTAGGACCCAGAGAAAGGCTCTGGTCTATACTTCTACATACAACCATTGACAGACACTATTATTGCTTATACACAATATTTATAAGGTAACTCTAGAATCAAAGTTCGATGCAGCACACAAGGCCACTACCAAGTAGTAAGCCTATAGAGGAGTAAGGCAAGAATGCATTCTAGTCCCTCTGTTGTTTAATCTCTGTGTAAATCCATTAATGGCCCAATTAAACCAGTTAGAGGACCATTCCCCCCAAATTAACTAGTAGCATATTGTATGCTGATGAGTACTTTTATCCCAACCACCAATAGGACTTAGATGAGCCTTGAATGCTCTGGCTAGTTATTGCTCTGAAGAGCTCTGAAATCAGTTATAGTAAAACTAAGATTGTGAGCTTTGAGTTCCCTCCTTATAGAAGACAGTTCAGGACCATCTCAGAAAAACTCCAATATCTTGGTCTCTCCAGGAAAGTGCAATTAATGATGGGGTATGAGTGCACTTAAATAACGTACTAAAGATCTGGAAATCCAACATTGAGCTGCTCTTCCAAAGAATGCTTTTTTGAGCAGTCATACTCTGCCTTTTAAAGCAGCGAGATATTTATATTGAATAACTGTCGACAAAATTTGAAGGGCATTAATCTTAGCGCACTGCAATGCATTTCCCATAGCTGTTTTAGAGGGCCGATAAAATACCACAGGAGTAGAAACTGTGTCCCTGTGGACAGGGGGTCATTGAAACTAGAGCTCATGTCCTGCTCTACTAAATCTTCTATAAGGGCTCAGAGACTCAATTTTTAACACCTTATATAATGCAACATCTGCGAAATACTGATCTCTCCTACATACTACTACTGTTATCAGATCGGTATGAAGTAGTTTGTTCGTTTGTTTGTTTGTTTTATTGGATTTATATGCCGCCCTTCTCCCAAAGGACTCAGGGCGATGTACAGCATTAAAAAACACATATTACAAAAGTTAAAAGGAAATTGGAAACAATCCAAAAAACAAACCCAATTAATATAACACTAACATTTTAAAAATTAGATAAAATTAACAGGCCAGGCCGGCTTGCTAGTTTATCTGAATGTGGCCAAATTCTATTATGCTCTAGGCAAAATTAGGCAGACTCTAACTGCCCACTGATAATCCACCGCCAATCGTAATATATTGCCTGGCATTTATTTTCATTTTTTATTATTATTGCTTTTAATGCTTCTATTTGTAATGCTGGTCAATCAATAAAAAATGATTGATTGTGTAGTTGCACTTTCCTGATCTAGCTCCTAATGAAGATGATCAATTCAGCTGACATACACTGTCTCTTTCTAATAACAAACCCTAAGGACCCTCTGCCACAAAGAAGAGGGGCTCAAACTATTCTCCAAAGCTCCTGAAGGCAGGACAAGAAGCAGTGGATGGAAACTAATCAAGGAGAGAACCAACCTAGAAATAAGGAGACATTTCCTGACAGAGCAATTAATCACTGGAATGACTTGCCTCCAGAAGTTGTGGTGCTCCAACACTGGAGACTTTTAAGAAGAGATTGGTCAAGCATTTGTCTAAAATGGTATAAGGTTCCTCCTTGGGCAGGAGGTTGGACTCCTCCAAGGTCCCTTCAAACACCGTTATTCTGTTAAATGGATCTCAATATTATTCACCCAAGGTTTCACAAGGCTTGAACATCTCCAACAAGGATGTCTTTTAGCTATTAATAGTCATGCAACAGAATAGGGGGAAAGTCGCACACACTTTCATCTGATGGGCTCCACTTCCTCAAACAAACCACATTCTATAGGTCACTTCATTTCTTCTAAAATTCTGAACCAAAACAATCCCTCCTTCAATTCTCCCCATAGTTTAGGAACGTTCTTATTTTTAGCTCTTTTCTGCTAAGCTGCTGAATTCTTCAGTCCCCTTTCTGTGGTGCCATCAGAACAGGACATAGGTTAGAGGTCTATGAGTCCCTTAATCAGAATAGATAAAGGGTTCTTTCTACTCACCCCACCCCAATGTAGCAAGAACCGACTTACCGTGATTTTGTATACACTGAAGTAAAATACAACATCATGTAAACAGAAAGTCCCCCTGAAACTATTACTCCTATTGACTAATTGCGGCATGGATCGTGATCCCATCATACCTGAGCAGAGAGTATGAATCTCCTTTATCAGTTCTTGTGAGATTGCTTTAGATGTCTTTGCTTCCTGATTTCTTATACTGCATTATGAAGTTCTCTACCTTTCCTTCTTCCACCATTATCTCCCCTCGGGCTGAGAAGATGATGTAATTTTCACTACTTGGTGAAGAAAATCCTCATGGGACAACTATAGTTTGTTTTTTTAAATGGTTAGGTTTTTGTACTTCCAAGAGACTTGTTAGTGCGTTCTCTCTCTCTCTCTCTCTCTCTCTCTCTCTCTCTCTCTCTCTCTCTCTCTCTCTCTCTCTCTCTCTCTCCCTGCCTCCCTCCCTCCCTGCCTCCCTCCCTCCCTCCCTGCCTCCCTCCCTCTCTCACTCAGGAGATAGTGGTGGCTAGCAAACAAAAAAGGGGTTTTAAAATATTTAGCTTTTAGACCTACAAATGCGAAATCTTTTAAGCTTTTAAATACATATTAATGAGTTTGCCATTTCTGGTTAAATTAATAGAAACAATGATGGATGTTGGTGACATTCTCCGTTTTGTATTGCTCCACACGACTCCACCTCAGGATGGGCAATTGATGCATATAATTATTTGGAGACTTTAGCTCTTCCCAGAATGTAAGAGTACCCACAATTCCTGGTTGCCCCGTTGCCATAAATGGTTAGGCAACTGTTTCTGGAGAGCAGAAACGGGTGGTGTCACTTTCTGTTATTCTCCCCACACATTGCCATCCTCAGGACAAATTTTTCATGCTCCATTTCTAATGTATAATTTTCATGTTTCATCACTTTGAATATTCTTATATTTTAGCACATTTGAGATTGTATGCTTCTCTTTGTGACAAGCTAACTTCAGCAATTCTTTGGCTGCTTTGTAAAGAAAGAAAACCCTTCTGAATCACTGCTTATTTTGCATTCTCTAATTATAGCTTGTATTAACTTTTTACTAGCAGTAATGAAAAACAGCGGCTACTATGTGTTGCTGGTTTGAAACCTGGTATTTATTTTTAATTATATTTTTTATTTTCCTCTGCTAGTTTCTTCCTGGACTTTTGTTTGTTTGTTTAATAGGTGCATATTATTATACTGCTTAGTTCTCTTGAGAAAACACAATAATTGCTTTATGCAAATGACCATGTATATGTACCTTTTAAAATGGAGGCAACTTTAGCAAACATCATTAAAATATTATATGATTGGAATGGCCTAAAATTCCTCTTGGGGATGACATAAAGAACTTCCTTAGTTCATTTTCAGCCTACTGAGGATCTTTTTTTTGTATAAAAGTTTTTTTTTAATTTTTAGACCAACAAAGACAAACAAAACATGAAACATAAAACCATCATCAATTACATATACATATAACATGTCGTTTGGTTACAAGCATTTGTGCATCACTGCTTTCAATTATATATAAAATCACAGATTGTCCATCAAGTATACATAGGTACGTTATTATCATTATAAATCATATGTTCAGCTTACAATTGTTATTCCTTCATTTTGAACAAATATTCTAGAGATTAGATTCATGTATATACCAACATTCAATTGCGTCATTATTAGTCTATTTAGTAATAGTATGTCTTTCTAGTATCACATTTTATTGTTCTTGCAATATGAAAAAATTCTCCAACATTTTGTACTTGTGCATCACCACTTTCAGTTGTATATAAAGTCACACATTATCCATCAAATATACGTAGATACGTTATTATCATTGTACATCATATGTTTAACTACAATTGTTATTCCTTCATTTTAAACAAAATATTCTAAATATTCGATTTATATATATACCAATATTCCATTGCATCATTTAAATCTATTTAATAATAATATGTCTTTATGGTATCACCTATCTCATTCTATTATTACAAAGACTTCTCCAAAAATTTTCATTTCATATTTTTTTATCTAACCACTGATAGAACAAATCCCATACCTTATAAAATTGTTCATCTTCTTGTTCTCTAATTTCAAATGTCAATTTACTCATTTCAGCACATTCTATTATTTTTCAAATAACTTCCTCCTGCGTTGGTATTTTCTCGTTTTTCCAATTTTTTGCAAATACGATTCTAGCTGCCGTTAGAACATTTACAATCAAATATTTCAGATCTTTATTATATGTTTCTGGTATGATTCCCAATAAAAAAATTGCTGGTTTAAAGTCTATGTGTTTTTGTATTATTTTCTCCAACCTCGTGTGGATTTTAGTCCAGTATCTTTTAGCTTCTATGCAAGTCCACCACATATGGTAATATGAACCCCGTGTCTGATGACATTTCCAACACTTTTCCGACTTGTTCTTGAACATTCTTGCTATTCTCGTTGGGGGGAGGTGCCATCTGTAAAACATCTTATACAAATTTTCCTTGTATGCTGTTGACATTGTCATTTTATAATTTTGAGACCACAATTTCTGCCATTTCTCTAGTTCAATCCCATATCCAACATTTCCCCCCAAGCTATCACAGTTTCTTTAACTTGTCCTTCCTTTAACTTAACCTCTAGTAAATGTCTATATAATTTTTAAATTACTTTTTCATCAGTACCTGTCAAAATTTTATCTAATTCAGTCATTTTATCATGGAAACCTTCCATTTTACGATCTTTATCATATCTAGATTGTATTTGCACATATGAAAACCAATTCATTCCTATTCCTTCCTGATTCAACTCTTGCATAGATTTAAGTTCACCCTCTGCATTCAATATTTCACCATATCTAACTGTTTGTTCCTTTTTGTATATTATTGGATATGAAAAGCTTCAATAGTTGATAGCCAGACTGGAATTTTTAACTAATATTGCCTTTTGATCTTCTCCCAATTCAGTAACAAAGCCTCCTGTAAATAATGTCTTCTAAAATAACCCAATGTTTTAGTTCCCTCATACCATAAAAAAGCATACCATCCCAACAGTAAGTCATGTCCTTCTGGAACAGTCAATAATCTGGAATTCCTTAATGTTATCAACTCCTTAACCCACATCAGACTTGTTGCCTGGTAATATAATTTCCAGGTAAGCCCAATCCTCCTCTTATTGTAGCATCTTGTAACAATTTTAATTTTATTCTTGCTTTCCCCCCTGCCAAATAAACCTAAGCACTATTTTATTTAATTCATCAAAAAAAGTCTTTCCCTAATCTAATTGGAATTGTCTGGAACAAATATAAGATTTTGGGTAGGATGTTCATTTTGATTGTAGATATTCTCCCTATCATTGATAGTTGTAGGTTTTCCCATTTCATCAAGTCAGTCGCAATCTGCTGCTTAAGTTTATAATAATTATTCTCCTTGAGTGTGCTGCATCTTGCAGTTAAGTATATCCCCAAATATTTGACCTTATTTGTGACTTGAATCTCCAAAGTTTCCACCAATTCTTCCTTTTGTTTTGATGATATATTATTTGTAAAAATCTTCGTTTTATCTTTATTTATTTTCAAACCTGCTACTTTTCCATATTCCTCTATTCTTTCTATCAATTTGGGTGCTGTTTCTAATGGGTCCTCAGGAGAAAAACCAGGTCATCTGCAAATGCTTATAGTTTATATTCTTCTTTTTTGATTTTCATTCCTTTCATTCCTTTTTCTTCTCTGATCTTTCTATTTAAAACTTCTAATGTTAAAACAAAAAGTAGAGGGGATAGTGGGCAACTTTGTCTCATACCTTTCTTTATTTCAATAGAATCTGTCAATTCTCCATTTATCATTATCTTTGCTGTTTGTTTGTAGTATATGGTCTGTATGGCTTGGGTAAATTTCTTACCAAAATTCATTTGTTCCAGTTGTAAAAACATAAATCGCCAATTCACATTATCAAATGCTTTCTGTGCATCTAAAAACATCAAAGCCATTTGTTATTCGGGGCGCGCCTCATAATACTCCAAAGTGTCCAGAATTATTCTCATATTATCTTTAATTTGTCTCTTTGGTAGACACCCATTTTGATCAGGGTGAATAAAACAATTTAAGTATTTTTTGAGTCTTTCTGCTAATATTGAAGCAAATAACTTATAGTCTGAGTTTAACAAGGAGATGGGCCTATAGTTCTTAATTTGTGATAGATCAGCCTCCTCTTTTGGCAAAAGCATAATATATGCTTCTGACCATGATTTGGGCATCCTGCTCACTGACATCACCTCGTTCATAACTTCTAATAGTGGAAGAGACAACGATTCCTGAAGTGTCTTGTAAAATTCTGCCGGCAACCCGTCCGGGCCTGGAGCCTTTCCATTGTTTTGTTTTTCAAGTGCTTCTGTTAATTCCATCATGGTTATTTTGCCTTCTAGTATTGTCTCAATTTCTTCAGGTATATGGGGGAGGTGACCCTTCTTACCACAATTATAACAACATTTTACAGTATATACATAACTAGGTAAATCACTGCTCTCTGGCGTCCTCTCTCTTAACTGTTTTTTATCTTCTCTTCTTCTAGACTCTTCCAGCAGTCTTGAGGTAGGGGAGCTCAATGTAATGTCCTGTTGAGCTAGAACTTCAAAAGACGCTACAAAATCATCGTAGCTTTCATCAAGTGAAGAGAGAATAATATAAACTTGATGCTGCTCTGAAAAAATTAACTCTTTTTCATGTAGCTCTTGAAACATCTGTTTCATGTAGTTCAGATGTGCTAACATGTTACCACCCTTGATGAGTCGTGTTCTAAAGAGTTTTCTTGTAATATTAATATGGGCACCCACAGAGTCTTGAACATATAATTTCTTTAAATTGTCCCAACATTTAGCAGCAGAATTTTCACCTCGGATATGACTCCGTTGTTGGTCAGCCAGTGTGAGACCGATAATGCATAACGCCCGTTCATTCCTCCTCTGGAACTCTGCAATCTTCTTTGCATCATCATCATCATTTGCATCCCAGGCAGTGATATCCGGTGGGGTCTGTACTTCGTCCCATAGTCCTTCACTACACAAAAGCAAACTACATTTTGCGGACCAGGATACGTAGTTTGTGCCATCCAGCTGGGTGACCAACGATAAATTCGGAGTTTGGCCTTGTGCCATCGTCCCAGGTATATCTGACTAACCAGATATTTGCAAAACTATAACGTGTGTAACAACTCCACTCTCTTAACGCTGCAGCTGGCACTCTGGATACAATGGGTACACTGGGTATTCTGGGCCCATAACCAGTGTTAGGGGTATCTCCGGTGGGAGACAGAAAATAGCGCAGCGGAATGTACAACTAGAGAGAAAGAATGTTGCTAGTAGAAAAAACACATGAATAGAGTTTCAGACACTGCTAGTAAAAAACAAGTAGCTTTACTACTACTAATTGCTTCACAAGCAGTGATAGTAGATATATGTCCAAACACAATTCAAAGAACAAACAATTGCTTACAGTCGCAGTTTCACGTTCCAGTCATCAAGCGAGCAAGTAGTTATCAAGCATAGGACAAGCAGAGAGAGAGAGAGTGAGTTCTTCTGACTCCCTTTTATTGTAGAATTAATTACAGCTGATAAGTACATTCACCTGTTTAAAGCAACAATGACCATTTGTTATTGTATATAGATATATGTTGCCTACCCAACATTAGGAGTATACTCCCAACAGGTATTGTTTAACTCCTCCCTCTTCTATATTCTCTTGTTCATACAGCTTACCGTAGTAGTCTTGTATAATTTTCTTCTTCTCAGCACTTCCATAACAAATTTGCCCTTGATCATCTCTTAATTGTAATATTTTCTTTGATTCGCTCTCTTTTTTCAATTTATACACCAACAATCTACCTGGTTTGTTTGCATTTTCGAAGTAATTCTGTTTAGCACCTCTAATTTTTTGTGCTAGTTCCTCCTTTTCCAGCAAGTCCATTTTGTGCTTATTTATGTCCATTTTTATTTTAATGTCCTTTTTTTTGTGGGTATTTCTGTAACTCTTTTTGAAGAGCTTTGTAGTCATTCTCTAAACCTTTAAAGATTTGTTTTTTCTTATTTCTCTTTCTTGTGTAGTCTATTATCAAGCCTCTGGTGTAGGCCTTCATTGTATCCCAAAGGTTCTGTATCAATGTGTCTTCT
This sequence comes from Natrix helvetica, assembly GCF_964273705.1. NCBI lineage: Eukaryota > Metazoa > Chordata > Lepidosauria > Squamata > Natricidae > Natrix > Natrix helvetica. Next base: position 203,141,115 of record NC_138548.1, on the reverse strand, counting down.
TTTCTGTTTTCTTTGAAAAAGAAGGCCAGTTCTTTTTCCATTTTCTGTACAAAATCCTTCTCTTTTAATATAGTGTTATTTAAAGCCCATCTAGATCTTTTCCTTTGTCCTTTCTATTTAATTGTAATTGGATTGTGATCTGCTCAGGTACTTGTTTCAATCTCAATTTCCTGTACATTACAAGTCAATTCCATTGTGGCCCATATCATGTCGATTCTGGAACATGATAAATGTCTACTTGAATAGAAGGTATATTGTTTTTTTGTGGGATTTCTTTCTCTCCAGACATCTTTTAGATTTATTTCATCTATCATTTTAAAAGAGGATTTGGGGAGTGGTTTTTTATTTAGCTTTGTTGTTTTTTGTGTTTTATAGTCCATATTCTAATCTACAATTCCATTAAAATCTCTCATCATACAAATATCAGCATAGTCCAAATCAATTATTTTCCTGTGTAGTTTTCTATAGAATTCATCTTGTTTATTGTTAAGAGCATAAATTGCAATTAAAAGTGTTTTCTTAGTGTTGTCCATAATTTCCACCATCAGCATTCTTCCATCTTCATCTGTATAAATTGATTTCGCTGGAATTGTATATTTAATGTAAAAAATCACTCCTCTTTTCTTACAGCTTGCCAACGCTGTAAATCTTTTCCCAAGTTTTGGCTGCACCAATAAGTATTCATATTGTTTTTGAATATGAACTTCTTGTAGACAGATTATGTTCAATTTTACTTTTTCTAATTTGTGAAATATTCTTCTTCTTTTAATTGCTGAGTTAAGTCCATTTATTTTGATTGTAATCATTTTTTTCCCATGTTTATGTTTTATAAGTAGGATTTATAGCTTTAGTTGAACTCGGTTCTCGTGGTTCTCTAATATGAACACCACCTACAGCACCTTCTTCTGTTTCAATCCTGCCTACAGCACCTTCTACTTTCTCAGTCTCGGCTGTGGATGCCTCTTGGAGTTCTACCAATACTTCTTCTTTTCCAGCCTTCTCAGCCTTCCCTCTCAGATGTTCTATGAAGAATGCTTCTGCTTTTTCGGTTGTATCTATTCTGTATCTTTGTCCTTGCCATGCAATATTAAACCTTCTGGTATAAGCCATCTATAATTGATGCCTTTTTAAAGTAAAATCTTAGTCAGGAATTGATATTCTCTTCTCGTCTCTCTCACTCTCAGAACTACAATCTCCTTGCCTTTACATTCCAGTTTTCTATCTCTTGTTTTCTGTAGTATTTTGACTTAATTATTTTCTTAGTGAATCTTACATGAACTTCCCTTGGGAGGGCATTTCTCGCTGCATATCTTGTGTAAACTCAAAACCCCTCATCTATACCATCCATCATCTTCTCTTGGGTTATCTCTAACACATCTGTCAGAATTTCTGATATTATTTGTGCCAGGTTCTCTCCTTTTTCTTCTTCTATATTTTGAAATCTTAAAGAAAAATTCTGACCAATCCATCTCCCATCCCAATATTCTGCTGTTTGACTGAGGGAGTCAAACTATTCTCCAAAGCACCTGAGGGTAGAACAAGAAGCAATGGGTGGAAACTAATCAAGGAGAGAAGCAACTTAGAACTGAGGAGAAATTTCCTGACAGTGAGAACAATTAATTAGTGGAACAGCTTGCCTCCAGAAGTTGTGAATGCCCCAACACTGGAAGTCTTTAAGAAGATGTTGGATAGCTATTTGTCTGAAACGGTATAGCAGGGGTGGCGAACACGCGGCTCGCGAGCCGCATGCGGCTCCCGGCCAAAATAAATGAGGCTCTTTGCCTCTTATCATTATTTAGTATACTGTGGCTCGGATCGTGCGCTCCCTTTCGGAAGCTGGGGAGGTCCTTTGCAGGCAGCTAGAACGGGCCGCCTGCAAAGGACTTCCCCAGACTTGCTTTGAGGAGCACGGGGTGACTGAGGCTAGTTGTGAAGCCCCAAAGCCCCCACCGCCACCGGAAGAACTGCTGCCACCTCCTCCTCATCCTCCTCTAACAGGCAGCACTGCCGGATTTGCCGCCCGGCGCTGCGGCTGAGATGAAGCCGCCAAAGCTCCAGCCGGCATCTCCGCGCGTGGCAGCGGCGCCTCCCCTCCGCTCGGAGCAGCTGAGCTCAGTCAGCGCTGGGTTACCCCTGCCCCCTCCTCCTCCTCCGCCGTGCTTTTGAGGAGCCATGAGGCTGCAGGAGCCAGTAGGAAAGCGGGGGGGGGGAGCAGGGGAAAAAAAGCCTCATGGCTCCTCAAAAGCACGGAGGAGGGAGAGGGGGCAGAGGTAACCCAGTGCTGAGCTCAGGAGCAAATCTGGTGATTCTGTTGGAGGAGGAGGAGGAGGAGGAGGAGGAGGAGGAGGAGGAGGAGGTAGCAGCAGTTATTCTGGTGGCAACTCGTACTCGTCGGCATCTTCAGCAGAAGCCCTGCCCACAATGAAGAAAGCAAAGATGGAGCAGATCCACGCAGATGACGTCGCTGCAACATGACTGGAGGAGGAATTCTGGGAGTTGAAGTCCACAAGTGTTAAAGCTGTCAGGTTTGAAGACCCCTGGGGTTTTTTTTCCCTAAAGGGTTAGGGGTGCAAGGGTCTTGTAACTTGACAGCTTTAAGAGTTGCGTGCTTCAAATGCCAGAGTTTCTGAGCCAACATTTTGGTTGCTAAGCAGGAGCGTTGTTAAGTGATACTGATATTATATAACACTTTGAATTAAGCGGGTACCTTGAAGAAACATAACTTTGAGTTTCAAATAATACTGATTTCGTTGTTGTCTTAGGTGACATCTGTGAAAAAAATTCGGGTGCTCAGGCATGAAAATGTGCCGCTCAAACACTATACTTTTCTGCTCACATCGAAAAAAAATTAGAGGGAACATTGCTTCCGGGTCTGTTTTGGCAGGTCACTGCGTGGTGTGGCTCTCTGACTCTCACAGTTTAAAATTTTGGCTCTTTTTGTCGAACTTGTTCGCCACCCCTGCGGTATAGGGTTTCCTGCCTAGGCAGGGGGTTGGACTAGAAGACCTCCAAGGTCCCTTCCAACTCTACTATTGTATTGTATTGTTATCTTTTTCCACCATACTCAATCTACTGTCAGTGTCCTCAATTTTGTTCTCTTTATTCATCCTTTTCTTCAATTTTTTGTAGTCTGTCCTCATATTTCATCATCAATTGTTGAATATTTTCAATTTTTTCCTCTGTTTTACCTGTCTTTTGTTCTATATTTTCTGTTCGTTGATCTATCATCTCAATTCTCTTTTCCATATTCTCTGTTGTTTTTTTGATGATTTCTGTTCTCTTTTCAATGCTTTCTGCTCTTACTTGTAGTTTTTGTATTCCTTGCATAATCACCTCTAATGTTACTCCCTTGTCTTTTTCCTGTTGAAGCATCGTCTGTATTGATCTTTGTCCTCCTGCAGGGGAAGAGGAGGGGGTTGTTGTTGTGGAGCCAACGGTTGTTATTTTTTTACTCATCTTCAAAAAATATTGTGTTTTAATCCACCTAATATGAGGTGGGGTTATAATCCCAAGTGACCATGAGGAGATAAAAAAATAGAAAATAAAACAATAATAATAATAATAATAATAATAATAATAATAATAATAATAATAATAATAATAATAATAATAATAATAATAATAATAATAATAAAAAATATTTATTTCTTAGCCGCACCCTCTCCCGAAGGACTCAGGGCGGCGTACAATGAAACATATGAAATAAATATGTGGACAAAACAAACATATAGCAGAGACATATACCGAGACATACACAAGGAGGAGGTCGGCTGATAAATAAAACAATTAAAATACAGTATTTAAAAACCCCTAGATAATTAAATATAATTAAAATACCCAGTAAAAACCCGTCAGGAGCGATATGGTTAGATCAAAGTTGAGCCAGGCCAGCTGCTTGGAATAGGTGGGTCTTAAGCCTAATACGAAAGGAGCGGAGGTCAGAGGTATTCCTAATATCCGGAGGGAGGTCATTCCACAGGGCTGGGCCCGCCACAGAGAAGGCTCTATTCCTAGGCGCCGCCCCCCGACACTGTCTAGTGGACGGCACCTGGAGGAGGCCCTCTCTGTGCGAGCGGATTGGTCGCAGGGATGTATGGGGCAGAATACGATCCCGCAAGTAACTAGGTCCTGAGCCATGGAGCGCTTTAAAGATTATTATCAAAACCTTAAAATGCACCCGATAGACCACAGGAAGCCAGTGCAGCTCGCGCAGGAACGGTGTCACATGGGAGTACCTAGTACTCCCCATAATTACCCGCGCGGCTGCGTTCTGGACCAACTGTAGCCTCCGGGTGCATTTCAAGGGAAGCCCCATGTAGAGAGCGTTACAGTAGTCCAAGCGGGACGTCACCAGCGCATGAGTGACTGTGCGTAAAGCGTCCCGGTCCAGTAGGGGGCGCAATTGGCGCACCAGGCGAACCTGGTGGAACGCCCCCCTTGCCACGGCTGTCACATGGTCATCCATGGACAGCCGGGCATCCAGGAGGATGCCCAAATTGCGCGCCCGCTCCACGGGGGCAAGTTGAATGCCCCCAATGGCCAATGATGGAATTAATTGGCTGAACCGGGGAGCTGGTACCCACAGCCACTCCGTCTTGGAGGGGTTGAGCTTGAGTCGGTTGTCATCCATCCAGATCCGTACGGCTTCCACACACCGGGACATCACTTCGATGGCCTCGTTGGGGTGGTTCGGGGTGGAAAAGTACAGCTGAGTATCATCAGCGTACAGATGGTATCCCACCCCGAAACCACGGATGATCTCACCCAGCGGCTTCATATATGTGTTGAAGAGGAGTGGCGAGAGGACCGACCCTTGTGGCACCCCACAAGTAAGGGGGCGTAGGGTCGACCTCTCTTCTCCTGCCAACACACGCTGCGTCCGGTCGGAAAGGTAGGAGCCAAACCACCGCAAAACGGTGCCCCGGACCCCCAACCCCTCCAGCCGGCGCAGCAGGATACCATGGTCGATGGTATCAAAAGCCGCCGAGAGGTCTAATAGGACCAGGATAGAGGAACAACCTCTGTCTCTGGCCCTCCAGAGATCATCCACCAACGCGACCAAGGCCGTCTCCGTGCTGTGACCGGGGCGGAAGCCGGACTGGCGCGGGTCTAGATAATCATTTTCCTCCAGATGTCGTGGAAACTGGTAGGCCACCACACTCTCTAGAACCTTCGCCAAAAAGGGAAGGTTGGAGACAGGACGATAATTGGCCAGCTCCAAAGGGTCCAGGGAAGGCTTCTTGAGGAAGGGTCTCACTACCGCCTCTTTCAAGGCGGCCGGGAGAGACCCCTCGCTCAGCGAAGCATTCACTAGGCCCAGGAGCCAGTCTCGTGTAACCTCCCAGGATGCCAGTACAAGCCAGGAGGGGCACGGGTCCAATAAACATGTGGTGGGTCGCAGTCGTCCACGCAATCTGTCCAAATCCTCGATGGCAACCAAGTCAAACTCCTCCCAGATCGATACCTCAAGACTCGCCATGGACGTCTCCATTGGATCACTGACAGGAACCCAATCTTTCCGGATTTGAGCGATTTTATCCTGCAGATATTTACCAAATTCCTCTGCCCTACCCTGTAGGGGGGCCTCCCGCGGCCTCTGAAACAAGAGGGAGTGGGACACCCGAAACAGGGCGGCAGGGCGGTTCTCCGCGGATGCAATGAGAGTGGCACAATATTGGCGTTTGGCCACTCTCAATGCCACAAGGTACGTCCTTAAATGGGCTCATGCCTGTGTTCGATCAAATTCGGAGCGAGAGGATCTCCAACGACTCTCTAGACGTCTCTTGCGGCACTTCATCACCCTTAGCTCCTTGGTAAACCAAGGGGCTAGGGTGGATCGTTGCCGCCGGAGAGGCCGCAAAGGCGCCACCCGGTTCAAGGCCCCGGTAGTTGCATTATTCCACGCAACTACCAGGTCCTCTACCCGGGGGCGGGTCAAGGTTACAGGAGGTGGCCCAAGCTCCGTCTGGAACCTATCAGGTTCCATCAGGCGCCTGGGGCAGAACCATCTGGAACTTTCCGGTTCCGCCTCCCCGCAGCGGGAGGTAGCACCAGGGAAGTCAAGACGAAGGAGTGAGTGATCTGACCATGACAGGGGAGTGATGGTTAAGTCCCCTCCTCCCAGATCACTCAGCCACTGGCCAGAGACAAAAACAAGGTCCAGAGTGTGTCCTCCCTCGTGTGTCGGGCCCTGAATCATTTGAGTCAGGTCCATGGCTGTCATGGAAGCCATGAACTCCCGAACCCCCTCTGATGCTTCTCCCATCGATGGCAGGTTAAAATCCCCCATCACTAAAAGTTTGGGGGTCTCAACCGCCACCGATGCGATCAGCTCGAGGAGTTCGGGCAGGGCCGCTGATGTATAGTGAGGAGCCAGGTATACTATCAGCAGGCCCAACTGTCTCCCAGGCCCCCATTTCACAACAAGGGATTCACATCCGGACGTCTGTGGCACAGTAAACTCCCTCGGCTCTAAGTCCTCCCGAATAATTGCTGCCACCCCACCGCCCCTTCCCTGGGCCCGGGGCTGGTGAAATGCTCGGTAGCCTGGTGGGCACATTTCGACGAGGGGAAGACCTCCCTCGTGGCCCAACCAGGTCTCCGTTATTCCCGCGAGGTCCGGCTCCCCCTCTAAAATTAGATCGTGAATGAGGGGGGCCTTGTTAACAACGGACCTCGCATTGCATAACAACAGCCTCAGGCCTTGGGTCTGTAACTCTTGACCACCTAGAACGCGGGGGTTGGTACATGCAACCGGGTGTAACCAGCAACCACGGTCTCCCAACCGACTGTAAGTTCTTAAGCTGTCCTCGTATCTGCCCCTCCCTGCGACCGTTGGGATTAAAGAGCCCTGTATAGGAATGGTGTCCTCCCCCTCCTCCTCCCTTCCGCCCCTTCTGCTCGTGACCACACCTGGAGGCCCGGCTCTCACATCGCTCCTGGTCTGACCCACCCACCCCCCCTCCCTGGAACCCCCTAAAAACAATGTAAAACATTTGACTAAAAATCCCCTCAGCTTCCATTTCTTCCACCTCTCGGGGTTCACAAACCCGTCATCAAGGCAGGCCCTTGTAAGAGCCAAGGGCCATACCTGCGAGAGAGGGGCCTCCCGCAGGCGGAGCAGGTCTAACCTTGGATAAATTGATAGAATATTAAAGCCCAATTGGGTAGGGTGCAGGTAGTAAAAGTCAATAGCCGGAGGGCTAAGGTCTTAATGGGATACTAAAGCTGGAGGCTTTAGTATCCAGATAGTACTTGGAAAGAGGGCGGGGGGGAAATGTTGAAATATTCCCAAAGTGGAGCAAGGCAGAGATGTCATAAAAATGGGAAACAGTCTAAGGTGGTTGAGGATAGATATAATTTCAGATGTGGGATCCTTAGTGGGGGGGGCATTCTGAGCCCAGCTGTTTTTAATCTAGGCAATCAGCCAGGCCCATCCATAGCCCTGAAACGGGCCTCCAGTGGCCTCTGAAGTTCTAGGCCATCCCCAGCCGTTATTTTAGTTCCTCTCCTCACTTCTGGTTCCCCAACACATTCATCTTGGTCCCCATCCGGCGCCTCAGTAATCATTGCAATTTGGGTGAAGCTCTCAAAAATTATAGGAACATTCTCCAGGTTCTCCAGGTTCCCGGGAGCATGGGAGCAGCCAGGCTACAGCCAAATGTCCTAGAGGAGTCCCTGGCTGCAGCTCTTTCCACACCTCCAACGCTGCAGCCATCTCCCTTTGCCGTTCCTGACTGTCTCCCTGATCTGCTCACCTCTCCGGAGCCTCCAGTGCCTCGTTGTCTTCTCTGGAGTCGTAGGGAGAACCTTGTTCTCTTTGGTGCCATTCTCTTGCTTTTTCCCCATTTTTTTTTTGCATTTTTTTCGCAACGCAGTTCAAATTTCGCGCCTTCGTGCCGCTGCGCGCGCCGCCGCCATTGCCTCCCGGCTTCCTCCTCAGCCGCTCACAGCCGCTCCGCTCCTTCCACTCTCCGTTCTTCTCCGACCAACCCTGGTGGGCTAAAACGAGCCCAAAACAAGCCAGGGTGGTCGGGCTACCCAATTCTCGGCCCTCCGATGACATGAGGGCCGGCAGCAACCTCCTACCCAGTCGGGACGCTCCATGGTAAGCTTAGGAGCTTAGGAAGGCGACCGCCATCGCCGGAAAAGAAAAAAAAGGAAAATATACAATAATATAAAAAAACCAGAAAGGTAAAAATCTTTAATCTCTTGTATGACCTTATCCAGTTGGTTCCAATTAAAAAAGGAAGAAGAAAGAAAAAATGGGAGGAAAAAGAAAAAAAGAATCCCCAAATAAAAATATAGAGATATAAAAATGCAAAAATTCACTTAAAGCAAGCTAACAAATGACTCAAAAAAAATTCAAAAAAGAAAAAGGAGACAAAAAGGAGTCACAACTTCCATAACAGAGTGAGATAAACACTGCCACCAAAAAAGAAGAAAAAGAATTCAAAGCTTTTATAAGATGAAAGTCTTTCCAAGGTCACTCTGCGCTTTCCCTTTAAATTTTTTTATTTATTCTTTCAAGGTAAATTTTCAGACACCAAAAGTTTCACAAGGAACACTTATATAAACAACTGTGTTCCTCTCACTATCAAGCCTTGACTAAGTAACCTTAAAAAGAACAGCTTCTCTCCAAAAATCCATGCAAAAATAGAAACATTGTTTCAAATCCACTAGGTGGCAGTGATTCTTGTTTCCCACTCTCAGTCTTTGTCTTTTACGCTCTGTCTTTTACTTTAAAAAAAATAGAAAAAGGAAAGCCAGGAAAAGGGAAATACAATAGTTCATTAAGCAAGAGTTTTAAAAAAGGAAATTCTTAGACAGTTAAAACTTAATTATATCGGACAAAGGAGGAGCCAACATTGTGATGATACATGAGGTCTCAACACTCCGAAACCGCCGTTGACACTTTTGCCGCTGGATGGTCCATTTGGACTAAACCGTCCCTTAGAGACGGTGATCTGGAACACGAAGCCTTGGTGGTCTCAGGGACACCACAAAGTCCCTGATTGACCCAAGGGAAGCTCTTCAAGCCGGCGATAAACAGGCAGCCCTAGGCTGATGAAGTCAGGACGGCCCCGGAAGGAAGGAAGTGAAAAGAGAAAGTGAATCCATCTGGTGAGGTACTTTTTTTCTATTTTGGAAAAGACTGCCCAAAGAAACTTTTTTTTAAAAAAGCCAAATTAGATCCCTAAGCAAAAGAATTAAGTGGTGGAATTAACTTATACTGGATTGCTTTGGAAAGCTTTTTTTTCTTTGTAACTATACTTTGTGGATTGAAGTGCTCGCAACGTTTTTCTCCTCTTAAAGTGAACGGATTAATTTTTTTTCTTCTGCTTTTTGTTACTTTATTTTTTGACTTCTGGACTAAAACCTTCCTTTTTATTTTAACAATTCTTCCTATTACTTGCTATTAAATTTCATTAAAGAACTTTGTTTCCTATGAGCCAGAGATAAATATTAGAAAGTGAAAAGTAGCAACACTGCCACTCGGAGGTCAGAGGATGGAGTTTTTGAATCAACATATCTCTTCTTTTTTCCTCTTTGATCTTACTGACTTTGTAGCTGAAGGGTTTGCAATTTGTTTACAGAAACTGATAAAGAGCCAAGGGCACAAAGTGTTTTTGCAGGTGCTTTTGAGAACTATTTTGGCAGGGGAGAGAAAGGGGGAAAAATGACACAACCCTTCTCTTTTGAAGAGCACAAAAGAACTTGTGTTTAAGTCAACCTAAAATTCAAAAAATAAAAGAGGCCTGGAAGGCTAGAGTGGCAGTGGCTACTAGTTTTTTTCTTTTCCTTCTTCTTTTTTTTGGAAACATGGATCAATATTCAGATGAGGAAACCTTAAAATTACAAAATATCCTGGCTGGAATTCAAAATCTATTGGAAGGATATGGGAGAATTGAGAAAAAGTTGGAAAAACTAGTGTTCCTCACAGCAAAAGATGAAGGGGTTGGAGCCTCAAAACTTAAAGGGGAGAATGAAGACATAGAAGATAAAGACAGGACAACAAATGAATTTATTAATGGAGCAAATGTGGGTGAAAGTGGAATGAAAGGAATATGGAAGAGGGAATTCGACGAACTGGAGCTCTACCCCAGGTTCCAAGATACAGAAGAAGAAAAAAGGATAATGATGATGGATTTAAGAAGAGAATTTTTTTCAGAAGCACAATTGACAACCAAAGACAAGCTAACTTTAATAACAATTGGAGGGCAACGACATTACCTGAGAGCTCCTTCAAGCAACAAAGTGCGGAGAGAAGTCTATAAAACCTTATAAAGGAGATAAAAAGAAGACTGACACCATAATTGGCAAGAGAGATAAGACTGTTTTGTTACTGGAAAGATACAGGTTGACAATGAAAGTTGATAATAAAAAATTAGTTAATTTTAGTTGAGCAATAAGTAGGAATTTAGTAATTTTAGATTGTTTTAGATTGTTATTAAATGTTTATTCGTCAACAAATAATTAACTATAATAATAATAATGAAATGATAATGGATACAGTTTAATGATATATATGTACTGGCAAACTAGTAAAAGAAATTTGGATATAAATTGCAAAGTGTGATCTGGGAAAAAGACCTATAAATTTTATTAACAAACTTTTATTTAGGTTTTGTCATAAAGGTGTAATGTTTGGGGGGTTTGGCGAGAGGAGGTGGGATATAAATAGTAAATGATTTTTAGCCAATTATAATAATAACAAGGAAAGGTCAATGGATACTGTTTAATAATATATACATGCTCTGGTATTGGTAAAAGCAACTTGGATACAAACTCTAAACAGCAAGTGTGGGGCAGGGGAAAAAGATTTAGAAATTTTATTAATTGACTTTTACTTAGAATATGTCATAAAAGTGTAATGTTATTGGAGAATTTTTGAAATAGCTAATGAATGCCATTATGTGGTTGTGTTTTTAAGTATGAATAATTTGAGCTAAAAGCACATTCAAATAATTGTAGTCAAATGAGAATTGTGGTACATTGATAGTAAGATATACAAAGATTTGTAATTTAAAGTGTATAATCTAATATGAACTATAAGTAATGACTGTGGAAGAAATGCACGAAAGTTATTTGTAACCAATCGACATGCTTTCTACAAGATGTAATGAAGGATGATTCTTTTTTTATGTTTTTGTTTAATTAAAATTTAAAAAAAAATCTAAAAAACCTTAATTATATCAATGTTTCCAAAGAGTCCAATGAAGAAAGCAAGAAAAAAAAAGCGCAAAGAACCAGTCCAATTTAAAAAGTGAATTACAATGAAAGTCCAGTCAGGCTTCCAGCAGTAAAAAGGGGAAAAAGGAAACCTCCAATTGACCATGCCTTAAGGCCACTGCTTGCTCTCTCTTCAGTCTTTATTTTAAATTAAATCTCCAGATTTAGGATGTTCTCTCTCCAATAAAGAAAAAAAATTAAAATTCTCACCAAAACGACATACTTCTCTCCTGCCCTTGCGTTATGAAGCTGTCAGCAGTTCCAGCAGCCTAATGGCTGACTCATAGTCGCCAGCAAGAGGGCATTTTTCCTGGATCACCAGAGACTTAGCAGGTGTCTCTGGGATCGACAGGATATACCCCTACCTGTCACCATCTCTTCGGGACGGTTTAGAGCCAGATTGGACCGTCCTGCAACCAGAATTCAGTGGTGATCCCGGAGCTCCAGGAAAGTCCATTGTTTCACCATGATGTAAAGATCCTCCTCCCCAGCCTACTGAGGATCTTGATGTAGGTGCTTCATCATGTGTGATCAAGTTGGTGTTGATTCTTAGCAACTGCATAAAAAGATTTTCTCTCCATACCCTTGCCCTGACCTTCTCCTTATCCATTCATCTACTCTTATTGAAACTAGAGAGTGGAAGACTGCCATTAATCTCCAAGTCAGGGATCTCAACTCTTTTAATTCAGGAGAGGAAATGCAGACAGGAGAAGCAATTCTCATATCTCGGCATGAACTTCTAATAAAGTTAGAAACTTCTAGTAAAGTCTAATAAAGAATCTTAATAAAGACATGGCTTCTTCTTTTAGCCCACAGCCAATACTAACCCTAATATTGTCTTGGGAAAGGTTCACCATGCTTGAAAGGAATTGTAGAGATTGTGTTTTGATAGAACAAGCAGCTGAGAAGATGCACCATGATGGATGACACTTTTATGTTATTATTACAGACCTTTGTTGTCACATTTTCTTCTTTTCTACTATAATTTTGATGTCATTGTAAAGAGCTTTCTTGGGAATCTATTACAATAAGATAGGAGGGGGAGGTGTCCCTGTCAAAATTAGAAGAATTGTTTTCCTACACCTTCTCATTTAAGTCACCTCTGGCAGTCTTCATCATCATCATCATTCAACAATAGCAATGTCTTGAAAAGATCTGCAGGTCTTCAAACAGGAATAATAGGCTGTGACTGAAGAGAGCCTCTTTTAGCTTAATAAAGATAATAGTCAAATCAAGTGTTTAGGAAGGAAAAGGTGTGACTTATTGTCCATTTGAAAGATAAATTGCAAAACCACTTCTTTTTCAACAACGAAGTACCTTGGAGCCCTGCCCCTCTCCCCCAGCTGAATTCATTTACTTTAGATTCATGACAATTAATTAAATAAATAGCACATACCTTCATAGGCAAGTATTTTGTTGTGGCTCACCAAGGAGAATGACTGGCTAGCTTTCTTAAACAAAAGGGGTAAAGCACAGTCATAAAATGCACAGACTGCAAGAGCATAGATTCATGAAAGCTTCAAAGACTGTTGTAAAAGTGCAGGGTTTAAGAAACAAGAAAAATGGAAGCATAAGTTAAAGCTGGTTCCTTTTATTTGGATTGTAAATTAAGATACAGGGAGAGAGAGACAGAGACCCAGAGAGAGAGAGAGAGAGAGAGAGAGAGAGAGAGAGAGAGAGACAGAGACAGAGACAGAGACAGAGAAAGCCATTGTAAGAAAAGTAATGAGAGCAAGAATAAGATTAAAAATGTTGCAAGAATTGAAAAACAATAGGCGCTTTGGTTGCCAGATTGGGAGCTTTACTACCAGGTTTCTGTATGTACGGGTGAAAGAGTGGATAAATTTGAGACATAGAAGATTAGTACTGTTGGAGGGACATGACTTTCAATTGGGGTGGCATGCTTTTTTGCAGTACAGAAAAAATACAATATATCGATACTTTCAAAGACACTATGTGAGAAATGCTCTATATTAAGTATGGGGAAAAGTTAGAGCAAAAAATTATATGAAAATGGCTTTCTATGATGGAAGCACTGACACATCCAAATGTTGTCAATCTGGGAAAAATTGTAACACACAAAAACATTTTAAATGAAGAAAGAGAACTTAAAACTAGGCAGGAATTGCAAAACCAAACAATGATAGTATGGGCAAAAAACTTTGGTTATACTATAGAACTAGATAAATAGCAAAAACTTTGGGGCAGAAATTACAAAATGACAATGGCAACTTCTTATAAGGAAAACCTGTACAAAATATTTTATAGGTGGCACTTGCCACCAGTAAGACTACCGTGTTTCCCCGAAAATAAGACAGGGTCTTATTTTTTTTTGCCCCACGAAATATGGCCTTGGGCTTATTATAGGGGAGGGCTTATTATTTCTGGGGGAAGGTGAGAAGCAAGGCGCGCCTTTTACCTTTCCAGCTCCATCATGTTCCTCGCCATTGTGCTCAGGGAAGCGGCTGGTAAAAAAAAACTTCTCGCGAGTTCAATCAAACATCTTGAAATCGCGAGAAGGTTTTTTTTTTTAACCAGGGGCTTCCCTGAATACAATGGTGAGGAACGTGACAGAGCTGGAAAGGTAAGAGGCGCACCTCGTGGCCCAACACCGCCCACCTCACCCCAATGGTAAAGGCAGCCTGGCTGGTTCCCTTCCCTGCCGTCCCTTTAACAAGGGGTGGCAGGTGGGGGGGGGAGAAGTGAGGCGTGCCTCTTACCTTTCCAGCTCCGTTGCGTTCCTTGCCCTTTCGCAGATTGAATCCCCTTGTAAAAAAATCCTCATGAGTTCAACTCGTGAGATTTTTTTTACAAGGGGATTCAATGAGCGAAAGAGCAAGGAACGCGACAGAGCTGTCAGTCTCTGGTAGCGCTAGGACACGCGCCTCGCTTCTCCCCCCCACCCCTCCCAGCCCTGGACTAAAGGGACAGTGGTGAAGGGAACCAGGCAGGCTGCCTTTACCATTGGGGCGAGGTGGGCGGTGTTGGGCTGTGAGGTACGCCTCTTATCTTTCCAGCTTCGTTGCGTTCCTTTCGCCCATTGAATCCCCTTGTAAAAAAACCTCACGAGTTGAATGAGGTTTTTTTACAAGGGGATTCAATGGGTGAAAGGGCGAGGAACGTGACGGAGCTGGAAAGGTAGGAGGCGTGCCTCGCTTCTCCCCCCCACCTGCCACCCCTCATTAAAGGGATGGCGGGGAACCAGGCAGGCTGCCTTTACCATTGGGGCAAAGTGGGCGGTGTTGGGCCATGAGGTGCGCCTCTTACCTTTCCAGCTTCGTTGCGTTTCTCGCCATTGTATTCAGGGAAGCCCCTGGTAAAAAAAAAACCTTCTTGCGATTTCAAGATGTTTGATTGAACTTGTGAGAAGTTTTTTTTTCATCAGCCGCTTCCCTGAGCACAATGGCGAGGAACACGAGGAAGGGAACCAGGCAGGCTGCCTTTGCCATTGGGGTGGGCGGTGTTTTTTTGTGCGAGAAGGAACAGGCGGGAGGGGGTGATCACATTGCTGGCCTGCCGCTGTTTTTGTGGCGAGCCCTCTTTTTGCCCCGGAAGCTGTACCGGTAGGTGGTACAGTGTTAATGGCGGGGACCGGTTGCACATGCGCTTAAATATTTGGGGGCAGGCTTATTTTCAGGGGAGGGCTTATTATGGCTCATGCTCTGAAAAGCCCGATTGGGCTTATTAGCAGGGCATGTCTTATTTTTGGGGAAACACGGCAGCAAAGATGTTTTAAAACATGTCCATTAATGTTGGAAATGTACACAGACACCCGGCTCTTATTATCATATGTGGTGGACATGCCCAAGGGCACAAAAAAAATTGGATGAAAATACACACATGGTTAGAAAAAACGATAAAGAAACATATAGATTTGAAGGCAGAAATATTCTATTTTTTCCATTCAAGGTTTTTTTATTTTTTAATACAAATTATACATATGATAGGAACAAAGAGTTGTCCGGGTGTTTTCTTTTACATCCTCTCAATTACATAATCCTTTTTACACCATAGTTTTGTTTTGCCTTTCAGCCAAATCATTCTCTTCCATTATTTTCCATCTTTATAGTCATTTTTTCTTAATACATAAACAATATCTTCAATTGCCCCTTCAAAGTTACACCAAGTTTTCATTTATTATTTTCTCCATTGGTATATTTTACTATAAACAGCAGACATCCTCTGATTCAATTTAAGCATAGAGAGCATTTCTTTCAATTTTTTTCTGCCATTAACAATATACTATCATTTCTTTATTTCTTAATTAGTTACATAGCAATAACGATCTTGCTACTATTCTCTTTAGTCGACTAATGTAACTCTTTTTCCCTTTCTTCCTCTTTTCACTATTTTCTCTTGGGCTCCCAAAATCCCAGTTTTAATTCTTTCCTTCTTCTCTCCCTTTCCTCTAATGTCTTCTTTTTCTTTTCCCTATTTTTGTGGTTATTGTATCTTTTTTCAGAGTATTTACTTTTATTATTCTAGTAACTTTTCCCGGGTTTTCCCTGTTCTCCTCCTCTAGGCAGAAATATTCTTCTTCTTAAAACCAGAAAGCTATAATAAAAGGAATATATACTTAATACTTCATGTGTTGACAGCAGCGAGAATTGGATTTTTCATAATATTGGAAAAATGAGGATACTCCTAAAGATGAAAATATAATTTTAAAAATCTTAGATTTTGCCGAGATGGATAGATTGACATTAAAAATTAAAGAGAAGGAAGAAACAGAATATTTTTTCAACATGGGATATGTTTTATCAGTGGCTAGATAAAAGAGGTAGAAATTAGAAGATGAAAAATTACCATTATGTATAAGCAGAGGATGAAAAATTATTTATATAAATAAGTGAACATTATTATTACTATTATCATTATTATCAGAATTATTATTTTGTAAACCTAAAATGACTCAGACAATACACTCTTCATTAAGCACCTACATATATTTAAAGAAAAAATGTATAAATAAAATTGCCCCCAAAAAAAGAAAAAGAAAAGAAAGAAAAGCAATGAAAGAGGAAAGAAGAGGATCATTGACTGATCAACTAGCTGGGAATATACCTGAGAATTTACCGAGGATGTTTGAAGAGATGGGGCAAAACTGTCACACCATCTGTAACAGCAGCAGTGACAGCCTCCATAGCGGAGAAACTGGTGAATTTGAAATAATGAATAAGAAATTTGAAGAATTGCTAATATAGATGTGGTTCCTCAAGTTAAAGAAATAATAGAATTTTTAGAAACCAAGACTGAAGCAATAAGCTAAGACACAGAAAACAATTTAGATAATTTAGCACTGTCAAAATTGAGAGAAGGACTTTTGCTTGAAGTTAGACCCAGAAAAACTCAGGGAACGTGTAAGGAACAGGATAGTTCAGTCTTACAAAAGTTTTTGCAATGGGACAAAGAAAATATGGAAGCAGAATTGGATAATGTTTATACAATTAATACAAGGTACACCAAAACTAAGAAATGTCCCAAAATATATATTAGTTATAGTATTTTGTTAGGAAGAGAACATTGTACATCACTATAACAATTCTACAGCAATGTTTTAATACAAAGTTAAAGATAAATATTTCTGATATAATCCTATTTAAATGCTTATTAAAATACTGCATAAAAGGAAAGACTATAGCTTCATGACTGACAAATTAAAATAGAAGATACCATTTATGTAGTATAAATTGAAATTGAAATAAATTGATTTTTACTTTTAAGCTGCAGCGATTTTGATTTAATTCAGTTCAAAAGGTAAGAGAAATTTTGGAAAGACATTAATTGAGTTGGAGGAGATACCAAAAAGACAAATGGGAAGCTATGCAATTATAAGAAAATGAGGAAGATACCGCTACTTTAGGTAACACTGATAGAGACTTTTTGAAATTTATAAAAATGGAATTTAAATGCCTAACGTGGGATATATATGGGGCGAGTGCCTTCCAGAAAAGAAAGAAGCTATTTCATTATTTGAAGCAATTAAAGTTGGATGTAGTTTGTTTACAAAAACACTTATAATAAAGGGAAATTTTTTAAAATAAAAACTTGAGAGAGAATTTTTATTTTTTGCTTAAGGAAGCTGAATTAAAGTTTATAGACATAAATCCACAATTGCAACTGAAAATAATTTTATCTGGTGATTAAGGCAGATATTTGAGAATGGAGATTAATTATAATGAAAATAAGATCCTTTTAGTGGGGATTTATGTTCCAAATGAAAATAAATCTGCATTTTTAATGCACTTATGGGAAAGTTGATAGAGCTGTCACATGACAATTAGTGTCTAATGGGAGATCTGAATGCAGTAATCTGCTTACCAAAGAACATCAGCATATTAGATAAAAATGATGCAAGGCAAACTACCAAAAATATTCCTTGAAATGATAGATAATTTTGAAATGATATGGAGTTTTGTCCCCCCCCCCTATGTCAAATATTATTAATTCCACTCCCTCATTAAAAAGTAAAGCCACTACCATTTCTTCAGGAATATGACTTTTGATTCTTCCTTGCTTCTGTGTTGCCATATCAAAATGCTAACATAACCAAGTTCTTATATTTTGGTGCTTTAAAGCATCCTGCACAAATGTGTAATGATGAACTAGTAACACTACTAGCTGATTTGATTTTAAAAGGCTCTAACATTATTGTTTTGCTTCACAACTTTGCTTTTTCCCCTATTGCATTAACTGATTTATTTATGCCTGATTGTACTGAGGCTTTAGCTTCCCTCATTTGTGCATAGATGCCATCATAACTGCTGCGCAAAAGTCTTCCCAGAGAGTGGAGTAATATGCATGTCCCATCAGAAGTAGGTCTTGATGTTTCAACAGAACATTCACTTAGATATATTGCAAACTACCATAGTTTTTTACAGCCTCCAGATACGTTGGTTTTCAGTTCCTATAATTCTCAGGCCTTCAGATTCCAAACAGCAAGTCCAAAACAGCTGGAAGACACCAGGTTCAGGAAGATATTATAATGATGTTGGAAGAAATATCCAGGTCCAGGTCCAATCTGAGAGAAAGACACTGGAGATAAAATGGAGGCTGTAGGCTGATCAGAAAGTAGGGTTCCCTTTATTGATGAAGCAGAACCACCAACCGTATGTGATTCTGGGCAGTTGACAAAATGAAGTTGAGAGTGGGTGGGTTTTATACCTTCTTTGGGCATTGTAGTTCAGCTTCCTGTTCCTGTGCAAGAACATGTCCCTTGATATTCTATTGGCTGTTTTCAGATTGCTATGGGGTCGTGGCTGGCTCTATAGGCAAAAGGGGAAAATGCAAGTCCTAGGTACTTGTCTGAGCTAATTTTGTCAACCTTTTGTTTGTTGCTTATCTGAGTTTCTGTCTTGACCCAGCCTTTCTGAATGGATTACCAAATCTGCATTTCTAAAAGTTGACCTCCTCAGTTTCTGCTTGGGGCAGGGAAACTGGGGGCTGGTTTCAGTCTCTCTTAAGATTTTTTTAATTCCTCCTTTAGGGGAAATATAATATTCTGTCTTTTAAAATTTTTCCTTCTACTGGGGGATGGGCTTCCAACAATGAATTAGGAAGAGCTGTTCCCTCCTATCATACTTCCACTCTTTTAAACCTTCCACTACTGAGCCTCTTCTTGACTGCCTGCTTGACCTCACTGTTACGAAGACTGTATATGGCAGGGTTGAGGGTAGGTATGGCTACTGTGTAGAAGACAGAAGTCATCTTGTCTGTTTGTGGAGCATATGTGCCATCAGGCCGTAGGTACATGAAAATGAGAGTACCATAAAGAACCCCCACAACTGTAAGGTGAGATCCACAGGTGGACATAGCTCGAAATGATCCTGTTCTTCCTACAGTCCAGAGGATAATTCCATATGAATTTATAATAGCCATCAGAGTGATGCTCTGGATAGTTCCACAGACTACAAAGAGCAAGAACTGGTTAATATGCGTGTCTGCACAAGCCAAAGCCAGAACCGGGGGGATATCACAGAAGAAATGGTCCAAAGTATTCGCACGACAGAAGGGCAGGCGGAAAGCCATGCTGGAATGGATCACTCCAGAGGCCATCCCTACCATATAGGAAGCAGCCACTAGGAGGCAGCAGAGATGCTGTGGCATGGCAGTTGCATAGTGCAATGGGCGGCAGATGGCCACGTACCTATCGTAGGCCATGACTGCCAAGAGACAACATTCGGCATCTGAAGCAGCTGCAAAGGAGAACATCTGAAGGGCACAGGCTGGGATGGGAATGGAATCATAACCTTTCAAGAGCCCCAAGAGCATTTTGGGGGCTACAGTGCAGCAGGAGCACAGGTCCATCAGGGCCAGGTGGCTTAGAAAGTAGTACATGGGCGTGTGCAAGGCACGGTCAGCTCGGATAAGAATGGCTAGACCCAGATTCCCTGCCACACTAAGGAGGTAGAGGGGCAAGAAGAAGCTGAGAAGAAGGAGCTGAATGTTTCGTTGAGAAGTGAATCCCAGGAGAATAAACTCGGTCACTTTGGTGGAATTGTGGTGAAGAGCCATTGTACCTATTGCCATAAAAATGACCTCCACCCCAAATCTATTACTGCATTTCTGAAGGAAACACTCTATTTCTGAAGGATTGCAATTCCCGTTATTTTAAAGAATGTTGGGTATCATTGACAAATGTAGACAAGAACTCCTTTGTGGAATTGCTAATACTAAAGACTTGTTAGGGCAAGGAGGACATGATTAAGCCCTAATACTAAAGATTAATGTATAGTTGCACTTTCCTCATCGGGCTCCTGATGTAGATGATCAATTCAGTTGACCTCCATTGTCTCTGTCTAATAACAAGTCTTGAAATGGATCTCAATATTATTCATCCAAGGATTCACAAAGCTGCTGAAGTAAAATATAATATCATGTAAACAGAAAGTCCCCCTGAAACTATTACTCCTATTGGCTAATTGTGGCATGGATCGTGCTCCCATCATACCTGAGCAGAGAATATGAATCTCCTTTATCAGTTCTTGTGAGATTACTTTAGATTTCTTTGTTTCCTGATTTCTTATACTGCTTTAGGAAGTTCTCCACCCACCCTCGCTCCACCATCATCTCCCCTCATGCTGAGAAGGTGATGTAATTCTCAGTACTTCATGGAGAAGACCCTCATGGGAACAACTGTAGTTTCTTTCTTTAAATGGTTAGCTGTTTTCTGTTCTGTTTTCTGTAGCTCTGTTCCATAGAGACTTGTTTGTTTCTCTCTGTTTGTCTTTCTTTCTAATTAAGGAGATTATGGAGGGGAAAGGGGGAAAAGATAGAATAGAATAGAATAACATAATTGGAAGGGATCTTGGAGGTCTTCTAGTCCAATCCCCTGTTTACTGCCCACACCACTTCTGACAAATGGTTATCCAACATCTTCTTAAAAACTTCCAGTGTTGGAGCATTCACAACTTCTGGAGGCAAGTTGTTCCATTGATTAATTGTTCTAAGGAAATTTCTCCTCAGTTCTAAGTTGCTTCTCTCCTTGATTATTTTTCACACATTGCTTCTTGTTCTACCCTCAGATGCTTTGGAAAATAACTTTGACTCCCTCTTCTTTGTGGCAACCCCTGAGATATTGGAACACTGCTATCATGTCTCCCCTAGTCCTTCTTTTTATCAGACTATACATATTTAAGTAATTTTAAAATTTATCCTATACATGAAAATTCTTGCATACATTTAAATAAATATTAATGAGTTTGCCATTTCTTCCTAAATAAATAAAAGCAGAGATGTATGTGGCAATTCTCCATTCTGTATTTCTATTTGAATTACCAAAATGTCATCTTGATTGATAGTGCTGATCTAATCCATCTTTAACAGCTTAATCATTTTTCTATTACCTCCATCCTTATGTCCATTATTCTAGGCAGAAATATAGAAAATGGATTGAAATGCCAGTATTTGTCCTGGAGAACAAATATGCTTCCAATTATTTTCCTATTAAAGCAAATCATGGATTCCTTAATTTAAAAAAAAAAATCTCTTCAAGTGAAATAATCATTATCAATTTTATAAACCAAATAAGTATTCCCAAATGAATAGAATCCAGTATAGATTATCTGAACATGTGTGTCTGTCTCTGTTTCTGCCTCTATAGATGCCTAATTATGATTTGAACTTCAGGAAACAGAGTATTAATAAAGAATATTAATCGTTCTCACATTGATCTCTGCAATGCATTCAATGTATCTCAGGAAACTAATATAGCAGGTGAAACTTTAAGAGAGGAGTGAATGAAACAAATAGATATGATCAGAGGCAAATTGCTCATGCTTATTTTTTTGGATTCTACATTGCAATTATTGAGGATGGCAGACAAACGTTTCCTCCCTCCCTCCCTCATATGCTGGATACATCATTTGGTTTAACATTAATACTTGAGAAAATCCAAGAACATGTAATGAAGGGTTCATTTTTAAGCACCTTAAAAAGAATGCAGCAATTTATAGAAGTCTGCTGCAGAATTCTATAAATTGCTGCATTCTTTTTAAGGTGCTTAAAAATGAACCCTTCATTACATATTCTTGGATTTTCTCAAGTATTAATGTTAAATAATTTCATTTCGAAGAGGAGGAGATGATGTCACAACGAGATGATGTGCGATCTTGGAGCTCCAAGATTGCAGTCAATACTTTTGCCGCTGGATGGTCCTTTTGGACCTAAACCATCCCGAAGAGATGGTCATAGGGAAGAATACGTCCTGCTGATCTCAGGGACACCACAAAGTCCCTGATTAATCCAGGAGAACCTCTTCTTGCCAGCGATAGAAGTGCAGCCACTGAAGCTGCTGAAGTTGGGACAGCTCTGGAATGGGAAGAAAGCGGAAAGAGAAAGTGTGTCATTTGGTGAGGAAATTTTATTACTAGTCAAGAGATTACCCCCAAAAAATCAAAGTTAAATTAAATTTGAAAACAGAAGAAAGTAAGCAGCAAAATTGAGCTACGTTAGACAGTATCCTTGTTTTTTAAAATCTTTTTTCATGGATGGAACTTTTGCAAATATTTCCTATTTTGTAAATTGAATGGATTAGTTTTTCTTCTTGTACTTTTTATTTATTTTATATACCAATGGATTAAGAATTTTTTCATTTATTTTTACAATGCTGGACTGGATGGTTTTTTCCTCCATTTAAGAAGGTTTTTTTTTCCTTTTCTCTGTAAGTTTGGATTATAAAGAAGATATTAAAAGGAATACAAAGAGGTCTGTAACAATAGAAGAAAAGGAAGTAACACTGCCTCTTGGAGACTGGAGGCTGGAAATATTGTTTTTTCCCCTTTGATCATTTATTTTACACTTCAAGGTCTCTCAGCTTGTTTACTGTGAGTGATAGTGGGAAGAGCACAGGTTGTTTATACAGTTCCTCTTTGGGAGCTCTTTCAATAGCTGGAGTGGAGAGAGGAGAGACTTTGACTTTTAAAGATTATAAATGAACTCACTTCAAGTCTAACAAAAACCTTCGAATGTTATAGTGGCAGTGTTTACAAATTGGAAAATGGCGCAACAAGAAAAAGAAACCTTAACATTGCAAATGATTATGTTTGGAATTCAAAAAACCTTAGCAGTAACAGAAAAAATTGAGAAGAGATTGGAGAATATACAATGCAGCACAGTAAAATTTGATGGTAAAATTGAGGATGTTTATCAAATGGAAAAAGTGGAGGACAGAGTTCCCAAAAGTGAAGGAAAAAATAATCAAAGAAACAAGAAAACTGTTGATATTGATAGTAAACTGAGCCTGGCTGGAAATGAAAAGAGTGGAATATGGAAAAGGGAGATAGATGGAACTCTATCCCAGACTTCAAAGTACAGAAGAAGAAAAGAGAGAAAAATTGATGGAAGTAAGGAGAAAAACTTTATCAGAAGCATGAGTGATAACTAAAGATAAGCTGATCGAAGAAGCAAATGGAGGGTTTCAAGTTTACATAAGAAATGAAATGAACAATAACTTGCGAAGAGAAGTCTATATAAGACTTTCCAAGAAATTAATCAGAATGCTAATGCTACAAATGGCAAAAGACATAAGACTGCACTATTACTGGAAAGACAATGGTTGATGTAATGAAAGCTGATAATAAAAATTAAGAAAAATTTAGTTAAATTTAGAGTATTATGTATAAAATGAAGTGATAATGGTTATAGTTAAATAAATGATTGATAATTATAATAATGCATATATCGGTTTGTTAAGAGGAAATTCTGTATAAATTGCAAATGGAGACTATGAAAGGAAGTTTAGAAATTAAACATAATCAATTTTTTATTTAGAACATATTATAAAGGTGCAATTCTATTGTAGGATGTTGGGAGGAGTTAATGCAATGCCATTATGTGGTTTTGCTTTAAATTGGAATATTTCATATAAAAGTATGTAAAAACAATTACAATCAAATGAAGGCTGAGGTATGATGAAAGCAATGTATATAAATACTGCATACTTGATTTAAAAATATGTGATTCGATATAAATTATAGGTGATGACTGTGGAAGGGACACACGAAAGTTTTTGTAACCAACTGTCACACTTTCTACAATTTATAATGGAAGATGGTTTTGTTTTGTTTTGTTTTTGTCTGTTTGTGTTCATTTAAAAATAAAAAATAAAAAAACTTTTTAAAAAAGAATAATTTTATTTCCTTTTTAAAATAACTTTCTTGGTACATTATAGCAAAGTAGTATAATAATCTATCATATTTCAGCAAAGCCTTTGATAAAGTAGAACACTAATCAGCAAAATAGTTAAATATAAGATGGATAATTAATTTAAAAACCATTCTCAAAATGAACTTCAAGTTTGCTTTAATAGTTAGACATCTTAACTAGAAGTGTATACTTTAAGGGCAATTTAAATATAGTGTGTACTTAATGATTAATCTGGTCCCTTCTGCACATGATGGATGCTGATAATTTATAGGCATTGAAGCCCAACACATACAGAAGACATCAAATTGGGAAAGTCCATAATTTCCACCACAAATACTATACTTGCTTTATTAAAAGGGAAACTTTTGTTCATACAGGTATCAATAGGAATGGAAAAGACCAGAGGAAATGCTCTCATTTTTCTCCCTCTTTTCGTGTGGATAACAGTTTGTGTCTACTGTGACCAGAAATAAAGATGGAAGAAGCAAATCAGGGAAATGTACAGTTATGTAAATGGAATCTATTTTTTGTAGACTTTCTAGAATCTTTCTAGAATGATTTTGGCAAGACCATTGCTTGATTATAGAGCAGTATAATACTCTGCCCATACCTGTTAGATATTCAGACTAGCTACAGAGGTTTCCACTCCAGTCCTCCATTTAGCCTGGTTGAATCTGATTGGTTGCGAGGCCTGACAGCTCCCTATAAAAGGGGAGCTGTCAGACCTCACAGTCGCTGGATTGTACATACTTGTCTGACAATAAAGAGCTGTTGTTGCCTTCAGTCTGGAGTCTGTCCTCTCATTACCCTAATCTAACAATACCCATTAGTTGGATTCTATTTTCAACTATTGGCAAAAAAAGCAGTGCTTCTACTGCTTTTCCTGATAGCAGATCCCAATATGATTAGATATTTAGATAAGGATGTTCAAAGTCATTCAAGTTTTTAACTTCCACAATTTCAGTTCATCTCTATGTATAGCCAGGGTAGCAAACTTTAGCTCAGGATGCTAATTGCTACTCCCATGAACTCTTGCCATGAGTTACATTTATTGAAGTAAACTGAAACTGAACTTTCCAATATTTTCAAGACACTGGGGTATCTTCCTGTCCTATACCCATGCTTGCTAAGAATTATGAAAGTATGGTGAGCATTTACAATAATACAATACAATACAATAGTAGAGTTGGAAGGGACCTTGGAGGTCTTCTAGTCCAACCCCCTGCCTAGGCAGGAAACCCTATACCGTTTCAGACAAATAGCTATCCAACATCTTCTTAAAGACTTCCAGTGTTGGTGCATTCACAACTTCTGGAGGCAACTTCTGTTCCACTGATTAATTGTTCTAACTGTCAGGAAATTTCTCCTCAGTTCTAATTTGCTTCTTTCCTTGATTAGTTTCCACCCATTGCTTCTTGTTCTGTCCACAGGTGCCCTGGAGAATAGCTTGACTCCCTCTTCTTTGTGGCACCCCCTGAGATATTGGAACAATGCTATCATGTCTCCCCTAGTCCTTCTTTCTCTTAAGCTAAGATTTTGTTAAGGCAGGCTGCTCTTTTTACCAATCTACTGGATGATAACTGAAAGATAAATGGTTAATAATAAACCAGGCAAAAAATGA
Organism: Natrix helvetica; assembly: GCF_964273705.1. NCBI lineage: Eukaryota > Metazoa > Chordata > Lepidosauria > Squamata > Natricidae > Natrix > Natrix helvetica. Next base: position 203,115,617 of record NC_138548.1, on the reverse strand, counting down.
ACACCTGCTTTATGTGTAGCAGATTCAAAAGAATACTTAAGAACAAAGATGACATGTAGTACAGAAAATGTTGCCTTTTTTTGCTTCGTTTCTTCCTATGTGACTAGTATAACCAAGGTTTCCTTTAGCCTCAGCTTTATTTTTTTGTTAACGTTTTTTATTTTTTCATTTTTATAACATATAATCACATGTATACTATTACATAACCAACATTATATTGTATTATTAAATGTTTACACCAATTCATCTTACCAACAACTCCCCAAAACCAGTTATTGGCTCTTCTGCTCTCCATGCACCATATTTGTATTTTAACCATCACTTTCTTCTCCCTCTCTCCTCCCCCTTCCTACCTCCTTTCTTCCCTCTGTCATCCTTCCATTCTCAACTTCCCCTTCCTCTCTCCTTCTCCTCCCCCATTACCACTCCTCATTTCTCTCCTCCTCTTCCCCCCCCTTGTCCTCTCTCCTATCCCTCTCTTCTTCCCTTCCCTTTCTCCTCTACTTCCCACTCTTCATCTCATTTACTTGGTGTATTTCAGCTTCTGAGAAAGCTCCATTTTATGTTGATGGTATTTATAATTCTTTTTCCATATACATATTTAATTTTTCTCATCTCATTAAAAGTCATCTCATTAAAAACCAGATACAAAAAATAACTACCCTTAAATACCCTTAAAATCGAATTAAACCTAGCAGCTGTACAAGATGATAAAAGTTAAAAATCAACCTAAAACTAACCCCTAAAAATTTAAAAATGCAGGCTTGAGGGACTAAACTGGGATTAGGCCAGGCCGGCTAAATTGAACAGGTGGGTTTTAAGCTTCTTACGGAAGGAGCGGAGATCAGTGGTGGTTCTGATATCAGGGGGGAGGTCATTCCAGAGGGTCGGGCCCATCACAGAGAAGGCCCTACTCCTGGGCGGCGTCCGCTGGTACTGCCTAGTGGACGGCACCCGGAGGAGTCCCTCTCTGTGAGAGCGGATCGGCCGAAGGGATGTATGGGGCAGGATACGATCCTGCAAATACCTAGGTCCTGTGCCATGGAGCGCTTTAAAGATGATAACCAACACCTTGAAACGCACCCGAAAAGCCACAGGAAGCCAGTGCAGCCTGCGCAGGAGAGGTGTTACGTGGGAGTATCTAGTGACACCCGCAATTGTCCGTGCGGCCGCATTCTGAACCAACTGCAGCCTTCGGGTGCATCTCAAGGGGAGCCCCATGTAGAGAGCATTACAGTAGTCCAGTCGGGACGTCACAAGCGCATGGGTGACTGTGCAGAGGGCATTCCAGTCCAATAGGGGACGCAATTGGTGCACCAGGCGAACCTGGTGAAACACCCCCCTTGCCACGGCCGCCACATGGTCATCCATTGACAGCCGGGCATCCAGGACGACGCCCAAATTGCATACCCGATCCACGGGGGCCAGCTGTTCGCCCCCAATGGCCAGTGATGGGAGCAACTGGTTGAACCAGGGTGCCGGTAGCCACAGCCACTCCGTCTTGGACGGGTTGAGCTTGAGTCTGTTACTTCCCATCCAGATCCGTACGGCTTCCAGACACCGGGACATCACTTCGACGGCATCATTGGGGTGGTTTGGGGTAGAGATGTACAGCTGAGTGTTGTCAGCGTACAGATGGTAATCTACCCCGAACCCACGAATGATCTCGCCCAGCGGCTTCATGTATGTGTTGAACAGGAGAGGCGAGAGGACTGACCCCTGCGGCACCCCGCAAGTGAGCGGCCTCAGGGTCGACCTCTGCCCCCCTGTCAACACACATTGCGCTCGTCCAGAGAGGTAGGAGGAGAACCACCGCAAAACGGTGCCCCTCACCCCCAGCCCCTCCAGACAATGCAATAGGATACCATGGTCGATGGTATCAAAAGCCGCCGAGAGGTCTAATAGGACTAAGATGGAGGAACAACCCCCATCTCTGGCCCTCCAGAGATCATCCACCAATGCGACCAAAGCCGTCTCCGTGCTATGACCGGGCCGGAAGCCGGACTGGCGCGGGTCCAGATAATCAATTTCCTCCAAGTGACATGGGAACTGTTGCGCCACCACACTCTCTACAACCTTCGCCAGGAAGCAAAGGTTGGAGATGGGACGATAGTTAGCTAATATAGCTGGGTCAAGGGAAGGCTTCTTGAGTAGGGGCCTCACCACCGCCTCTTTTAAGACGGCCGGCAAGAACCCCTCTCTCAAAGAAGCGTTGACTAGCTCCTGGAGCCAGCCTCGTGTGACCTCCCAGGATGCCAGTATAAGCCAGGAGGGACACGGGTCCAGTAAACATGTGGTGGCTTGCAGTCGCCCACGTAACCTGTCCATATCGTCGGAAGTAACAGAGTCAAACTCCTCCCAGGATCCCTCAGGTTTGCCCCAAAGAAGCCTCTCCTCTCCTATCCCCCTTCTCTCCCTCAGGCTGGCCCCATTGATCCTCTCCTAACCCCTTCTCTCTCTCAGGCTTGCCCCACAGATACCTCTGCTATCTTATCCCCTTCTCTCCCTCAGTCTAACTCCTTAGCATCAGAGCATGTTAATAATAATATAAGAAATACTAATGACATGATGGTCATTTTGCAAAATCATTTCTTAGCGAGCGCCTAGAAGCCAAGAGGAACATACGTGCCAAATTTCAAGTTTGTAGGCTTTACAGTTCTGGAGAGTTTGTGATGCTGCGTGAGTGGTATTTTGCTTATATATGCAATATATAGATAGATAGATAGATTAACTGTCAATTAATTGAGATTGACTTGGACAAGGAAAACAAGTGATTTTCTTTGTCATCCAGAAAGAGAATTATAAAGAGAACAGGCTGTTCCCCGTGTAGCAACTCATTATCCGCTGAAGGAGTTCTTCCACCAACACCTGTGATTTTATTTCCTCCTCAATCCAGTCTTTCCCATATATCTCATGTCTTTTAGAAGATTAAGGAGGGTTTTTTGACCAGAAGATTAAGGAGGGTTTTTTGACCATTTGTACAGTTCTTTCAAATAATTAGGTCCTTTGACATTGTTGATGCACTTTAATACACAAACAGTGTTCTTCTTTGTGCTAATACAATGCAGCTTGGTCTTTCTCAGATGAGCAAACTTCATAAATTGTTCCCTGACTTCCCATTGTGGAAAGTTAGCATGCACCCCTCCTAGAAGAATGAAATAGTTTAGGAAATATTAAAAAGGAAGAATATTATATTTCCCTGGATGAGAAATAGAGAAACATGCTCTTAGAGACAGAAACTCAGCTCCCTGCCCCACCCCTCGAAACATATACTGAGCTGGGGTAGCTTTAGAAATGCAGATCTGGTAATCCATTACTGCCTGCAGCAAGGTCTGGCTCTGAACAAAGGCAGGGCAAAGCCATTCAGCCACAATAGGAATTGCCCTTCATTGCATCACCCAGCAAGCTTCAACCAAGCCTGGGATTCAGACAGCCTACAAAGTTAGCTGTGACCTCTAAAGCAATCAATAGAATATATGCCCTACCCACAGGAACAGGAAGCTCAAGGGCAAGGCCCAAGAGAGGGTATAAATAACCCTCACTCTCCACTCCATGTGTTCAGCTGCACCAGGATGTCAAACCCATGGGGTCCTGTTCATCAATAAACCATCTTTCCAATCAGCCTCCATGTTTCCAGTGTCTTTCTCCCCATTTAGAACTGAACCAGATGGATATTTCCTCCAACACCATTTGTGCTAAATCGTGGTTTGTTTCAACTATGTACGATTGACTAAGCTTCAATTGGCTAGATGGTGTGGCACTCTATCCAGGCTTTTGTAAATAATATCCCCTAGTCATGTATAAAAATCGATAAATCTATACATTTATATCAAAGCATAATTCCTCAGCAATTATTCCCTCTGACCTAGCCAAGGTACAAAGGGAGAGCATAAAAGAGAGGAAATAGGCTGCACAATCTTATCAATACTTCTTTAGAAATAGGATCATTTGGACTGGCACAGCAGTGCGTCTTACTTTTTTAAAAAATTGATACAGAGCTTTCCAAAACTCTAATGCACAACTCTCGCTGGTCAAGAATTCAGATATTATGAGACGTATTCAGTCCCAGGCATGATATGATTGCCATAGATCTTTCTAAAATGTAGGATTGAGAGGTGTTCAAACACTGCAAAACTATAAAAGGACAGAGATCATCAGGTAAAACCCGAGCCAAGGAATGATGGTTTATTATTCTGGATAAGTCGCCTACATATGGAGAAAGATTGTCCAACTATTTTCAGGATTTGAAATAATCAAATGAATTACTATTGTTCAACCCAGTCAACAACACTAAGCAGTTAATGTATCATCTAAGAGTTATTTATATGTATTTGTGTTACAACCCCTGGTATGCCCAAATATGCCCAAATATGGGAGAAAGCTCACTACTCCCTCTTTCTGTCCTTCGGCTCATTACAGAAAACCATCCAGGCAGAAAACCATATTTTTATTTTTAATGTTGCCTTTTTATATTTGTGTTGTATTTCTGCTGATAAATAAAGGGAGACTAGTATAGATCTATTTCAAGCTATTTAGCTCTCATCAGCTAGCCAGTAAGGGTATGGCTAGCTGATGAGAGCTAAATAGCTTGAAATAGATCTATACTAGTCTCCCTTTATTTATTTATCAGCACAAATAAAACACACACACACACACATGTATGTATGTATGTATGTATGTATGTATGTCTATGTCTATGTCTATGTCTATGTCTATGTCTATATCTATATCTATATCTATATCTATATCTATATCTATATCTATATCTATATCTACATCTACATCTACATCTACATCTACATCTATATCTAATGTATATGGGCAAAAATTCCATGCACATAGTGTGAGGTGGGAAGACATTGGGAAAGAACTCAGGTAAAACCATATAATCATAGGCTAAAACATATAAAGAATGTTTGCTGGAATTAGGTACCTCTAGTTTAATGAAAAGAATCACTGGGCTGATATGATAGCAGTGTTCCAATATCTCATGGGCTGCCACAAAGAAGAAGAAGTCAAACTATTCTCCAAAGCCACTGAGGGCAGGACAAGAAGCAATGGGTGGAAACTAATCAAGGAGAGAAGCAACTTAGAACTGAGGAGAAATTTCCTGACAGAACAATTAATCAGTGGGACCACTTGCCTCCAGAAGTTGTGACTGCTCCAACACTGGAAGTTTTTAAGAAGACAGTGAACAAAATTTTTCTGAAATGGTATATATAGGGGTTGGACTAGAAGACCTCCAAGGTCCCTTCCAACTCTGTTATTCTATTCTGTTCTGTTCTATTTCTATTTCTAATTCCTGCCCAAGGAAGGGGCCCTCATAACATCCCAGACAAATGGTTGTCCATTTTTTGAAAACTTCAGTGATGGTGCACCCACAACTCCAGGAGGCAAGCTGTTTTACTGCTTAATAGTTCACACTATCGGGAAAATCCTACTTACTTCCAAGTTGGATCTCCCTCTGACAAGCTTCCACCCATGGCTTCTTGTCCTGCTTGCAGGTGCTATGGGGAAAAAATCGAACCCACCCCCCCTTCCCTATGACAGCCTTTCAAGACAGTTATCACGGCTCCCCTCAGTTTTCTTTTTGTTAAGCCATATATACCTAGATCCTTTAGCCATTCTTCATAGGATTTAGCCTCTTAGATTCCTTACCATCTTTGTTGCTCTCCTCTGCATTCTTTCTAGGGCCTCAACATCTTTCTTGGTATTGTGGTTACCAGAACTGGATGCCATATTTCAAATATGGTCTTGCCAGTGCAGTATAGAGTGATACTATAACTTCCCTTGATTTTAGTCTCTCTGTTGATGCATCGCAGGACTGCATAGGCTTTTTTGGCAATTGCAGCACACTATTGATGAATACTTAACTGGTGGCCTACCAAGGCACCTAGATCCCTCTCATAGGCCTTATTGTTGAGCCAGGTGCTGCCTAACCTGTAGCTGTGTATCTGGTTATTCCTACTTTAGGGAACCTTAGAACCTTATGATTCTCTCCACTGAACTGCCTGTTGTTGGATAGAGTCCAATGTTCAGGTCTGTTAAGATCCTTCTGAATAGCAATAGCACTTAGACTTATACACCGCTTCATCAGTGCTTTATAGACCTCTCTAAGTGGTTTACATAGTCAGCGTATTTCCCCCTGCCCCAACAATCTGGGTCCTGCTTTCACTGACCTCAGAAAGATGGAAGGCTGAGTCAACCTTGAGACGGTGACAATCAAACTGCCAAATTGCAGGCAACCAGCAGTCAGCAGAAGTAGTCTGCAATACTGCATTCTAGCCACTAAGCCACTATGGCTCATATTGAATATTGAGTCTTCCAAAGTGCTAACAATGCCACCCATCTTTGTTTTATCTGCAAATGTGATAAGCACCCCTTCAATCCCATCATCTAAGTCAGTGGTCCCCAACCTTTCCAGCTTGGCAGATCAGCAATGAGGGGTGGGGGTAGTGATTCTTTGTGAGCAGCAGGTGCATGCATTCACATGCACAGCTCCATTTGTGCAAATGGACAATACAAATGGAGCTTCTAACACACGTACAAGTGGAGATGCATGTGCACGCTCACCAGCCGCTTATGTTAGCCCTTTCCGAACATCTGGCCTTTCGCACTCTTTGTAACTAAGTTTGGGGATCTGGATGAATGGCAAAGTGCATGCAATGGTCATGTTGAAGAACCTAGGGCAGGGGTGTCCAAACTTTTTTCAAAGAGGGCCTAGGGGAACCCTAGAATCATATTCCCAACTTCTCCCACTGAAAAAGAACTCTTTCAAACACCTTCCCCTTTCTGACCCTTGACTTTTTGGAGGCGATATCAATGAAGCATCAAGCCCTTTGGGATCAGGCAACCTGGCTAAAGTAGCTCAATTGCAGAAAATGCAAACAATCCAGTTCTCCATTTCTACACCAATTGCTGTATATATTGGACTCATAGATGGCTTTAGAGAAGGTAGATGGGGCTGAAACTTCCATTCTTCCAGGGCCATGTTTATGGAACCAGGGGTGAAGATTTCCTACAGGATAAAACCCAGATTGGTTTCCTTATTTGGATTATTGCTCCCGAAACATATCTAGGAGACATACAGGGTGAGCATTCCTAAGAAGAGCACCAGATCCACGAATTGCACCAAGTATAATATTTATCATTCCTGATCAGATTAAAGGTTTACACCTGTTATTTTCCAGAGCTGAGAAATAGAAATAATGGTAAGGAGAAGGGATTTTTTTAAAAAAGTTATTTATTTGTTTATTATTTGTTAAGTAAATAATATCAATTTTTTACATTTGAGGGATGCACTGGGATATGACTGTAGGTGGAGACTTGGATAGAGTGCAACAGGTTTTGCTCAACCCAAGCAAGACTGTAGCTTTTGGTATTTGGACTTTCTGCTGCTGGGAATCCTTCATCTTCAGTTTTGGATGAGATGGTACTGCCTCACACAGACCTGTTGAACCATCTGAAGTTCCTCTTGGAGTCATGGCTCCTGCTTGAGGAGCAGGTGGCAGCCATGAGACTAGGAAGGTCTTTGTACCAAATTGTGCGTCCTGGTCGTGGTCTGGAAGGCTCTGCTTACCATCATTCATGCCCTTTGGGACCTCCTTTCAAGCCCCTGCAATGTGCTCTACATAGGGCTGCCGTTGAAGGGCATCCAAAAGTTTCAACTGATGCAGAATGTGGCATCATGAGCAGTAAATAGCCCTGGTTACTTGGCTCATATGACACGACTTTGTGAGCTGCACTGATTGCTGATTTGTTTCTAGAGGCAATTCATGGTGCTGGTTGTCACTAAGTTCATGGCTTTGGACCAGGTTACTTGAATGACTGTCTTTCCTCAGTTGTTTTTATTTATCCAGCCTGGTCCAGGAGGATTGGCATGCTTTGCGTTTCCTCAATTAAGGAAAGGTGGTTGATGGATCCATTAATTGAGATTTTTTTTACCAAGGTTTTCAACAACAAAGTGTTTAGAAAAGCTCTACAATTTAATTATGGGGTATCACTTGTTAAGAACAGTAAAAAAAAATGTTTACCTACTAGATTATGTTTAGCTGTCTCTAAAAATGCTATTATGTTGTTAATGATAATTAATGTCAACATGTTTGCATTTTTTCTTAAGAAAATGTATGTGTGTGTGTATGTGTGTATGTGTGTATGTGAGTATGTGTGTGATTGTTTTTTTTTTCAAATTTGCTATCTATTTGAAATCCTTTTACTATAGTGGTTAAACTTTTGTTTCTTAAGTAAAAAAAAGGAGGTAGAGCTATTTTTTAAAAATAGTTTTTATTGAACATTTTAATCTTTAAAAACAGAAAGAAAAACACAACAAGGAAAAACAAAACACAAAACATACATAATAATGTAAAGCAATTATACAGCCTTCTTTATTGGCTTTCATATTTAGCCTTTCTAGTTCTCCATTTTTGCATTGCCTTCCTATTGCTTTTACTTTGTCCTATAATATAACAACAATAGTAGTAACACTTATAATAATATTAATTATTTACATCACCATTATATTCATATTCTCTATTTTCTGTTTTGGCTTCTGTTTTCTAGCCACTTATAAATTCTATTCCAAAGGTAGAGCCATTTTACTATCAAAACAGTGTTATGCTCAATCTTCAAAGTGCAACAGCTGAAGTGCTGAAATATGGTAAATCGCTGCTTAAAATGGTGTACAGCTTAACACTTACCTTTTTTCTTAGATTTCTTGAGAACATTAAATTGATGCCTCCAAAACTATTTAACATTTGCCTTTTTCTTTAAAAAATGCTGAATATTCCTACTCTTCTCCCTATCCCTTTCACCATATGAGAACGATCTTTAAAGTGGTTAAGGACTTATGGCACAGCTTATTGGAAGATAGATCATTAGATTCGATAATCGGTTGCCTTTACTTGCAAAAGCTACAATGCAATACTTCTTGCCTTTTGTGATATGCTTCTCACAATTACCAACATTCAGAAAGAAAGTATTTGAAAGAGGCAAATACTTTTCTCCAGAACTGTACATTCAAGCATGGTATAAGACTGAAAAATAATGAATGGCACATTTTGATAGAAATTCATAGTAGGAGTAGCAACAGGGGAACTGACATGGAGAACAGCTCAGGCAATATGGCAGCCAAGTTTTTAAAAAATGAAAGAGCTGCTAATAAACTTAGTTACTAAAAGAACTTTTAATGAGATCTATTTAGTTCTATAATTAATCATATAGGACTTTTAATGGCAACATAAATCCTTGAGGAGTTGAGCCCTGAGGCATTAGGCAAGGCAAATTAGCACTGTGATTTATCTATTGTCCTTTGAGGGAAGATAAAATCACATGGACATTTTTTTAAAATATAAAAATTATGTTTGCCTGTTTAAACTTACCTGCCATTGTCTATGCAATCAGCTATTATCAAAATTGTAAGACTCAGACCAAATTAAAGAAAACAAACCACAGAGGGTGGTCTTGTTGTTTGAGACATTAAGAAATATGTTTTCAGGCCTATTTAAAACCATTTTTTACTAGCCTTTGGGGTTATTCTTTTTTCTTTTGCCTCCTTGAAGAGGCATTTTTCTTCTTCTTCCACATTCAGGAAGTAAGAATCTTCTAAAGTGGTGTCTGTTCTGTTACACAAACATGCATAATTGTAGAAGAGATCTCTCTATCATTCAAATGATTACTTTTTGTAAAATGTCATTTGATGCTATTGGAAGCCCTGAAGATCTAAAGTAAAAGTATTACAGCAGTTATTATGAGATGGAATAATCACTTAATAATCCAGTTGACAGCTCTAATTTCCTACATAGGCCTAAAGTTCAGCATGTGCGGGGCAGGGCTGGGTTTCAAAATCTTTTACTGTGGATGTGGCTAGGTGGGGTGGGTGGGTGACTGAGAGTATCCACACAAACCAGGGGGGACAGCTGCTTGTGCATACAAAAATAGCCCCTCTGTGATCTGCCTTCCAGGAGGGCCCCTGGTAGAGAGGGGCCACCTGTTGAGAGACAGCGATTGGTAATGCCAGTGTTGAATTACATACCAGCAAAGAAGGCTGACTGTGGGGCAAAGCTAGCAGTTACAGGAGAACTTCAAAAAGCCTGCAATGGCTGTCTGCATACTGATGACGTCCCATCCGCCCAAAGGTACAGCTGAAAGCACTCCACACAGCTGAGAGCGGGAGGGAGTTGGTAGCACCAGATGGTAGCTAAGGGTTAGGGCATGGACTGTGACTACATAAAAAGTGCTGGTAGGCAAAGGCTCCCAGCGCTGACTTTAAACTGCTTCAACTACTTGCTGTGTTCTAAGGCTCCGCCTTGTTACTGGATTAAAGAAAGCTCTTTGTTGTTGTTACCGAATCCTGGCTTTTTGTTCATCATGCATGAGGCAGACCCAGACAAACGGAGAGAAAGCCAGCACTCTTCCTACTTTTAGCCCATGATTTTTGGAGAGTTCTAGAGTCATTTTGCTGTATTATAGGGTGATGGAGGGAACTTCAAAGGAGGGCTTGGAGATGGAGGTTGTGGCCAAAGAGGAACTTGTAGAGGCCCAGGAGGATGCCGCTCAACATGTCGTGAGGCCCAAAGAACGTGAGCATCAGACTGATGGTCTAGTGGAAGGCAAAGGGGCTCCTGGAATGGGACCAGGTCTCACAGTGTCTAGGGAGTGGTGGCATAGTTCCGCATTGACCGGGGACTGGAGGACCTAGGTTACCAACCGCCCCCTTGGGTTGGAGCACCAATGCAGGGATGGAGGGAGAGATGTTGGACTGAGGATGAGTTTTGAGTTTGAGTTTATTAAATTTATAAACTGCCCCCTCTCCCCGCAGGGACTCGGGGCGGTGTACAGACAGTACATATATAAAAATGACAAAGCACCACATGAAACCCCAGACAAACAACGTAAACATACAGTCTGTATATTAGCCCAAACTAATTAATAGTAAAAACAATCTAAAACCAATTTAAAACCCCAAAATTTAAAATTTTAAGAAGCCATCCAGGAAGGTCAGTAATAAATGTTACTTGTGATTACAATTGGGCCAGGCCGCCTAGTCGGAACAGGTGGGTCTTGAGTTTCTTATGGAAGGAGCGGAGATCAACGGTAGTTCTAATATCGGGGGGGAGGTCGTTCCAGAGGGTTGGGCCCATCACAGAGAAGGCCCTACTCCTGGGCACCGCCCGCCCGCATTGCTTAGCGGAAGGTACCCGGAGGAGTCCCTCTCTGTGAGAGCGGATTGGTCACAGGGATGTATGGGGTAGAATGCGATTCCGCAGATAACTAGGTCCCGAGCCATGGAGCGCTTTAAAGATGACAATCAACACCTTGAAATGCACCCAAAAAGCCACAGGCAGCCAGTGCAGCTCGCGCAGGAACGGTTTTACATGGGAGTACCTAGTACTCCCCATAATTGCCTGCGCGGCTGCATTCTGAACCAGCTGGAGCCTTCAGGTGCATCTCAAGGGGAGCCCCATGTAGAGAGCATTACAGTAATCAAGACGGGAAGTCACCAGGGCCTGAGTGACTGTGCGAAGGGCATCCCGCTCTAGTAGGGGGCACAATTGTCGCACCAGGCGGACCTGGTGGAACGCCCCCCTAGCCACGGCTGTCACGTGATCATCCAGTGTCAGCCGGGAATCTAGGAGGACGCCCAAATTGCGTGCCCTATCCACCGGGGGCAATTGTTCCCCCCCAATGGCCAGAGATGGAACACACTGGCTGAAGCGGGGCACCGGTAGCCACAGCCACTCCATCTTGGAAGGGTTGAGCTTGAGTCTGTTGTCACCCATCCAGACCCGGACGGCTTCCAGACACTGGGACATCACCTCGACGGCTTCGTTGGGGTGGTTCGGGGTAGAGATGTATAGCTGAGTGTCATCTGAATACAGATGACACTCAACCCCGAATCCTCGAATGATCTCGCCCAGCGGTTTCATGTATGTGTTGAACAGGAGAGGTGAGAGGACCGACCCCTGCGGCACTCCGCACGTGAGCGGCCTCAGGGTCGACCTCTGTTCCCCTGTCAACACACATTGCGTCCGACTGGAGAGGAAGGAGGAGAACCACCGCAATACGGTGCCCCTCACCCCCATCCCCTCCAGCCAACGCAGTAAGATACCATGGTCGATGGTATCGAAAGCCGCTGAGAGATCTAACAGGACTAGGATGGAGGAGCAACCCCCATCTTTCGCCCTCCAGAGATCATCCACCAATGCGACCAAAGCCGTCTCAGTGCTGTAACCGGGCCGGAAACCGGACTGGCGCATGTCTAGATAAACAATTTCCTCCAGGTGTCGAGGGAACTGTTGCGCCACCACACTCTCAACAACCTTTGCTAGAAAGGGAAGGTTGGAGACAGGACGATAATTGGCTAACTCTGCTGGGTCCAGAGAAGGCCTCTTAAGTAGGGGCCTCACCACCACCTCTTTCAAGACGGTTGGTAGGAACCCCTCCCTCAGCGAGGAGTTCACCAGTCCCAGGAGCCAGTCTCGTGTAACCTCCCAGGCTGCCAGTACAAGCCAGGAGGGACACGGGTCCAATAAACATGTGATGGCCTGCAGTCGCCCACGTAACCTGTCCATATCCTTGGCGGCAACAGAGTCAAACTCCTCCCAGAGTGGTGCCTCAAGACTCGCCTCCGGTGTCTCCCCTAGATCACTAAAGGAGACCCATTCACTCCGGATCTGAGCGATTTTGTCCTGCAGATATTCCCCAAATTCCTCTGCCCTACCCTGCAAAGGGGCTTCCCGTGGCCTCTGTAAAAGGAGGGAGCAGGTCACCCAAAACAGAGCGGCAGGGCGGTTTTCTGCGGACGCAATAAGAGTGGCATAATATCGACGTTTAGCCACCCTTAGTGCCACAAGGTAGGTCCGTAAATGGGCTCTTACCTGTGTTCGGTCAGATTCGGCGCGAGAGGATCTCCATCTGCTCTCTAGGCGTCTCTTGTGGCGCTTCATCACCCTCAGCTCCTCGGTAAACCAAGGGGCCAGGGTGGTTCGCTGCCACCGGAGAGGCCGCAAGGGCGCAACCCAGTCCAAGGCCCCGGCCGCCGCACTATTCCATGCGGCCACCAGGTCCTCCATCCGGGAGCGGGTCAGGGCTACAGGAAGTGGCCCAAGCTCCATCTGGAACCTATCAGGTTCCATCAGTTGCCTGGGGCGGAACCATCTAAGATCTTCTGGTTCCACCTCCCCGCAATGGGGGGTAGCGGCAGGGAAGTCGAGTCGGAGAAGTGAGTGATCTGACCATGACAGGGGAGCAATAATCAGATCCCCTATTCCCAGATCACTCTTCCACCGACCAGAGATAAAAACAAGGTCCAGCGTCTGGCCTCCCTCGTGTGTGGGGCCCTGAATTATTTGGGTCAGGTCCAAGGCTGTCATGGAAGCCATGAACTCCCGAGCTACCTCGGATGATTCGCCCGTCGATGGCAGGTTGAAGTCCCCCATAACTAATAGTCTGGGGGTCTCAACCGCCACCTCCGCAATCATCTCGAGGAGCTCTGGCAGGGCCGCTGATGCATAGCGAGGAGCCAAGTATGCAATCAGCAGGCCCAACTGACTCCCTGGGCCCCATCTCACACCTAGAGTCTCACACCCGGATATCTGAGGTACGGCGAATTCTCTCGGTGCCAGGCCTTCCCGTATAATGACCACTACCCCGCCACCCCTACCCCGGGCATGAGGCTGATGGAATACACGGTATCCTGGTGGGCACATTTCCATGAGGGGTAAACCCCTCTCGTGGCCCAACCAGGTTTCCGTGATCCCTGCAAGGTCCGGCTCCCCCTCAGAAACCAGGTCATGGATGAGGGGGGCCTTATTAACAACGGACCTTGCGTTACACAACATCAGCCTCATGCCCTGGTTCTGTAAACCCTGACCACCTAGAGTGCGGGGGCTGGTACAAACGACCGGGCGTATCCAGTGCCCACGGTCTCCCAACCGACTGCAGAATCTTCTTCTGTCCTCGCATCCACCCCTTCCTACGACCGTTGGAATATAGGAACCCTCTAAAGGAACGACGTTCTCATTCCCCTCCCCCACTCTGCTCTCTTCCCCCCCCCAGTCCCACCTGTTCGCCTGGCTCTGCCCCCATTCCTGGTCTGGCTGACCCCTCCCCCCACCCTGGATTCCCCTAAAACAGTTAACAGACATTTACACAGAAACCCCCTAAACCTCCTCTTCCTCCACCTCTCTGGATTAATGCATCCGTCCTCGAGGTGGGCCCTTGTAAGGGCGGAGGGCCATGCCTGCGAGAGGGGGGACTCCCACAGTAAAATAAGGTCAGACCTCAAATACATGATAATACACAGGGCTAAGGTCGAATTCTGGGTGCTAGAGGTGTTAAGTAAGTCTACCCGTTAGGAATCAAAACAGAACGGCAGCCAAGGTTCCAAGACGAGAGAGGTGACTAAAGAAATAGGTAGAGCCAGTAATCTACAGTCCTCGATGGAAGGGGGTTAAGCAGATCTTAAAATCCATGAAAGGGCCAGCAGATGATCCGTAGTGGGCGGGGGGGGTCAACGGCTCCCCGCGATCCTTCCAAGCCCCAGCGCCGCTTCCGCGCCATTTCAGCCAGCCTCTGTTCTTCTCTCTGGCCTTCCGCCGGCCTTCCGCCGCCCTCCGGCGCCCTCCAACGTCCTCCGGTGCCTCCAATGTTTCCAGCCCAGCTCAGTCCTCACACAACCTCCATTAGGCTTCTGGTAGGCTCGGGGCTCCCAGCGGGTCGGGGATCTGATGTTTGGCGCCCGGATAATCGTCTGGGCCACCGCCACCACCGCCGCCTCCCTCCGCCGTCCCTCGTGTGGGACGCCATCGCGCCCCCGTCACTAACCGCTCAGGGCGTCGCTGGTCTCACCTCGGGTTGTCGTAGTTGTCGTGGCTCACAAAAACGCCAGCAACGCCGGCAAAACAGTTCGTGGACAGATCGTAACAGCCAAAACGCCAGCTCCAACAGCTGTCGACACCTGCAACCTCCCAGAGTATGCCGGCGCGCCAGCGCGCCGGCCGCCATTTCCCATCTCACTACAGGTTTCAAGCGCAGATTTCCGTTCTTCCACTCTCCTGTGCCGTCCGACCACCCTGGGGGACCACTAGGGTCCTGAAATAAGCCAGGGTGGTCATTGAGTAGGTTCTTGGTCCTCCAGTTCATATAGAGGGCCAACTGCAACCCAACCCAGGATGAAAAGGGGGAGTGGAGCTACTCCACTGGCCCTGGAAGTAAAACCATGGAGGAGGAGGAGCTTCTGAGGTGAATGGCGGCCGTCGTGTGAGCTCCGCAGAATTGCGGTGGGGTCTCCCAGCCGGGAGAGGTGCTGCCGACCCTCGACTTCATTCTGAGGGTCGGGGATTTGTCGGCAACCACCCCCGGCTCTGCCCTGGCTATGACAGGTAGGGCAGGGTGATCGGGTGGTCGGCTGGCTGGCGAGAAGGCGCCGAGCGGAGAGACGAGCGGAGAGGCGAGCGGAGAGGCGTGCGGAGTCATGGCGGTGACTGGCGTGCTGGCGTGCAGACTGAAATGGCAAGCCTGAAAATCAATGTCGGAGGTGAGGATTACCCTGGCAATCCACACAGCTCAGGCGGCGGGGTTTTTTTGGCGTTGGCGGCGGCTGGGAGGCTGTTGGAGACGCCGAGCGCCACACCCTCTAGTCGCCATGACCCCCCCCCTGGTTCTTCAGGGGCGTCGTAAGACGAAGAACGAGGTCCGGAGGGGCTAGAGAGCGCTGCCACTGTAGGAGGTTTGGAAAGCCTCAGGAAACCATGGTGGGCTCGGTTTTGAGAACAATAGCCCCCGGGAAGATGAGCTGCAGGGCTCACGAGGAGGCAAATGTCCATTTTTTCCTGGGCCTGGTCATGGAGGAGAGATACCAGGGGGATAGGTGGACATTTGCTGAAGGCGTGACTTTTTCCCTTCCACCCTTATTGAGTACTGACTCCCTTGCCATAACTTCAAATTTCATCTATTTTTTCTATCATCGTGTCTATGGCTTTGCCTTTTAACATCTTGCTTTATCGACTCCTATACCATCTCGAGACCCTCCCTAGAGATATCCAGCTAGTCGACTAGCCCACCAACTTACCCTTTCCACCCAGGGTAAGGACAATTCTTCGACAAACCATGATCCATCTTCAGCACCTGTAATTCACCTTGCCCCTATGTTTTAACTGTATGATTTTATATGATTCTCACGCACACGAGGTCTGATTTACTGCGGCTGCGGGAGTCCCCCCTCTCGCAGGTTTGGCCTCCGGCCCTCTCGAGGGCCCACCTTGAGGACGGGTTTATTAACCCAGAGAGGTGGAGGAAGCGTAAATTAAGGGGTTTTTTAATTCATCGTTTTTTAAGTATTTGTAGGTGCTCCAGGGATGGGGGGGTGGGTAGATCAGGTCAGGAGTGATGATAGAGCCAGGCCACCAGGTGTGGTCGAGAGAGGAAGGAGTGGAAGGGGGGAGGAGAGGGAAGATATCATTCTAATACAGGGCTTTTTGATACCAATGGTCGTAGGGAGGGGCAGGTGCGAGGACAGATTAAGAACCCGTAGTCGATTGGGAGACCGGGGTTCTTGGTCACACCCGGTCGCTTGTACCAACCCCCGCACACTAGGTGGTCAGGATCTACAGACCCAGGGTCTGAGGCTGTTGTTATGCAATGCGAGGTCCGTTGTCAATAAGGCCCCCCTCATCAATGATCTAATTCTGGAGGGGGAGCCGGACCTCGCAGGAATAACTGAGACCTGGTTGGGCCACGAGGGAGGTCTACCCCTCGTGGAAATGTGCCCACCAGGTTATCGAGCATTCCACCAGCCTCGGGCCCAGGGAAGGGGCGGTGGGGTAGCAGTGATTATCCGGGAAGACTTAGAGCCGAGGGAGTCCACTGTGCCGCAGACATCCGGGTGTGAGTCCCTTGTCATGAGGTGGGGCCCAGGGAGACAGCTGGGCCTGCTGATAGTATACCTGGCTCCTCGCTATACATCAGCGGCTCTGCCTGAACTCCTCGAGCTGATCGCATCGGTGGCGGTTGAGACCCCCAAACTTCTAGTGATGGGGGATTTCAACCTGCCGTCAGTGGGAGAAGCGTCCGAGGGGGTTCGGGAGTTCATGGCTTCCATGACAGCCATGGACCTGACTCAATTGATTCAGGGCCCTACACACGAGGGAGGCCACACACTGGACCTTGTTTTTGTCTCTGGCCAGTGGATGAGTGATCTGGGAATAGGGGATTTAACTATCACTCCCCTGTCATGGTCAGAGCACTCACTTCTCCGACTTGACTTCCCTGGTGCTACCCCCCGCTGCGGGGAGGCGGAGCCGGAAGATATTAGATGGTTCCGCCCCAAGCGCCTGATGGAACCAGATAAGTTCCAGATGGAGCTTGGGCCACCTCCTGTAGACCTGACCCGCCCCCGGGTAGAGGACCTGGTAGCCGCATGGAATAATGCGACTGCCGGGGCCCTAGACCGAGTGGCGCCTTTGCGGCCTCTCCTGCAGCAACGAACCACCCTGGCCCCTTGGTTCACCGAGGAGCTAAGGGTGATGAAACGCCACAAGAGATGCCTAGAGAGTCGTTGGAGATCCTCCCGCTCCAAATTTGACCGAGCACAGGTACGAACCCACTTAAGGACGTACCTTGTGGCATTGAGAGCGGCCAAACGTCGACATTGTGCCGCTCTTATTGCATCCGCAGATAACCGCCCTGCCGCCCTGTTCTGGGTGACCCGCTCCCTTCTGTTTCAGAGGCCGCGGGAAGCCCCTTTACAGGGCAGGGCAGAGGAATTTGGGAAATATCTGCAGGATAAAATCGCTCAAATCCGGAGGGAATGGGTCCCTTTCAGTGGTCTAGTGGAGACGTCCGAGGCAAGTCTTGAGAGACCACTCTGGGAGGAGTTTGACTCGGTTGCCATCGAGGATTTGGACAGGTTACGTGGACGTCTGCGACCTACCACATGTTTATTGGACCCGTGCCCCTCCTGGCTTGTACTGGCATCCTGGGAGGTTACACGCGACTGGCTCCTGGGCCTAGTGAATGCTTCGTTGGGCGAGGGGTCTCTGCCGGCCACCTTGAAAGAGGCGGTGGTGAGACCCTTGCTCAAGGAGCCTTCCCTGGACCCAACGGAGCTAGCCAATTATCGTCCTGTCTCCAACCTTCCCTTTTTAGCGAAGGTTGTAGAGAGTGTGGTGGCCTATCAGTTTCCACAACACCTGGAGGAAAATGATTATCTAGACCCGCGCCAGTCCGGCTTCCGACACGGGCACAGCACGGAGACGGCCTTGGTCGCGTTGGTTGATGATCTCTGGAGGGCCAGAGATAGGGGTTGTTCCTCTGTCCTGGTCCTATTAGACCTCTCGGCGGCTTTTGATACCATCGACCATGGTATCCTGTTGCACCGGCTGGAGGGGTTGGGGGTTCGGGGCACCATTTTATGGTGGTTCGGCTCCTACCTCTCCGGTCGGGCGCAACGTGTGTTGGCAGGGGAGCAGAGATCGACCCTGAGCCCCCTCACTTGTGGGGTGCCACAGGGGTCGGTCCTCTCGCCACTCCTGTTCAACACATATATGAAGCCACTGGGCGAAATCATTCGTGGTTTCGGGGTGGGATATCATCTGTACGCTGATGATACTCAGCGGTACATCTCCACCCCGAACCACCCCAACGAGGCCGTCGAAATGATGTCCCGGTGCTTGGAAGCCGTACGGGTCTGGATGGATGACAACCGACTCAAACTCAACCCCTCCAAGACGGAGTGGCTGTGGCTTCCGGCCCCCCGGTTCAACCAGTTGCTTCCATCTCTGGCCATCGGGAGTGTGCAACTGGCCCCCATGGAGCGGGCGCGCAATTTGGGCGTCCTCCTGGATGCCCGGCTGTCCATGGACAACCATGTAACAGCCATGGCAAGGGGGGAGTTCCACCAGGTCCGCCTGGTGCGCCAATTGCGCCCCCTATTGGACCGGGATGCCTTACGCACAGTCACTCATGCGCTGGTGACATCTCGCCTAGACTACTGCAATGCTCTCTACATGGGGCTTCCCTTGAGATGCACTCGGAGACTGCAGTTGGTCCAGAATGCGGCCGCGCGGGTGATTATGGGGAGTACCAGATACTCCCATATAACACCTCTCCTGCGCGAGCTGCACTGGCTTCCTGTGGTCTATCAGGTGCGTTTCAAGGTTTTGATTACGATCTTTAAAGCGCTCCATGGCACAGGACCTAGTTACCTGCGGGATCGCATCCTGCCCCATACATCCCTGCGACCAATCCGCTCGCACAGAGAGGGACTTCTCCAGGTGCCGTCCACTAAACAGTGTCGGGGGGCGACACCTAGGAGCAGAGCCTTCTCTGTGATGGGCCCAGCCCTGTGGAATGATCTCCCCCCTTGACATCAGGATTACCTCCGATCTCCGCTCCTTCCGTGTAAAGCTCAAGACCCACCTTTTCCAATTAGCTGGCCTGGCTCAACCATAGTTTTATCCCATTGCTCCTGACAATCTTTTTAAATTTGTAATTTTAACTGAGGGTATTTTAATTGTTAATTTTAATTCTATTATTTCTATTGTATGCTTTTAACGAGTGTTACCTCCTCCGGGTACGTGTATGTGTTTGTATGTATGTGTATATGTATTGTATGTATATGTATATATGTATGGGTTTTTTACTGTACGCCGCCCCGAGTCCTTTTGGAGAGGGAGCGGCTAACAAATTAAATTTATTCTATTCTATTCTATCCTGAGTGAACGCTTTGAGGAACATCAGCCTCATGCCTCGGCTCTGTAAGCCCTGACCACCTAGAGTGCGGGGGTTGGTACAAACGACCGGGCGTATCCAGCGCCTGCGGTCTCCCAACCGATTGCAGAATCTTCTTCTGTCCTTGCATCCACCCCTTCCTGCGACCGTTGGGATATAGGAACCCTCTAAAGGAACGTCATACTGACTCCCCTCCCCCACTCCGCTCTCTTCCTCCTCAGTCCCACCTGTTCGCCTGGCTCTACTCCTATTCCTGGTCTGGCTAAGCCCTCCCCCCACCCTGGATCCCCTTAAAACATTTAAAAAACATTTGCACAAAAACCCCCGGAGCCTCCTCTTCTTCCACCTCTCTGGATTAATGCATCCGTCATTAAGGTGGGCCCTCGAAAGGGCAGAGGGCCATATTTGCGAGAGGGGGGACTCCCGCAATAAAATCAGGTCTACCCTTGAGTAAAAATAAACCATAGTTCAGCAGGGCCTCAGATCTATTGAGGGTGCTACAGATATTAAAATCACTTTAAAAGATGTTAAAATAGGTGCTGCTTACAGCACTGAGTCCAGGTAAAAGGAAAATGCAGAGAGATGCAAAAAGCCAGGGCCCGGGTACCGATGATAGGAGCCAAAAGTCCTAGGTGGGGATGATGGATATAGCAGACCAGTCAGTCGGTCTGTAGATGGTCAAAGCATAGGTGGGCAGTAGAAAAACAGTAGGAAGCAGGTGGTCGGTGGATGGTAAACCGGGGATAGTAACAGGGGCAGATGGTCAATGATGGAAGATAAAAGGCCGCTACCTTCGCTCCTCCCCTCTCCTTCGCTCCAGCAGCCGCCATTGCCTTTCCCTGTATATCCCCTATGTGTCCAGCACCTCGAATCGCTGCGCTGCGCCGCTCCAGCCCCAGGGGCCATTGCCACCAGCCTCCGGTGCCTCCAACGCCTCAGCCGGCGTCCAATCCTCCCGCCAACGTTTTGGCGCTTCGGCACTTCGTCAGGCCTCCAGGGCTCCCAGCGCCCGGCTCCTCGGCCTCTCCAGGCACAGCCAACACCGACAATAGCCTGCATAGCTCCTACTTCACCCAGCCGCTCCGCACGCTCACACACACGCCAGCCGGCTTCGCCCCGCCTTCCCACGCCTTCCCACGCCGTCCCACACCGTCCCACGCCGTCCCACGCCCGGCGTCTCCCGGTGGTGGAACTTCCACATGCGCTCCACACTGACTTACCTCAGGGCCCCTGCAGCCAGGCCATCCACACCCCAACACCTGCCTTGCAAAAGCAGCACCAACAGCCATATGCAGAAGGAACTCATGTGGCCGCCAGCCCACTTCTGTTTGCTCATGACCACCATGGAGCAGGAGGCCGAGCAGTGTGGTGGTGCCGTGGCTGTGAGGCAAGGCAGGTGTTGGGGCCTGGCTGGCCTGGCTGCAGAGACCCTGGAGGTAAGCTGGTGTGGGGGCACATGAGGCAGCTCCACTCCCGCCTTGCGCCACGTGGTCTCCTGCCCCGCCAATAAGACCTGGTCTTATTTTCGGGGAAACATATATACATTGCACACTATCCATTCCAATAGAGCCAAAAAAAAAACCTCTAGGTTTGTTCAGATGCTATTGGACTATAACTCCACTCATTGCAAACCCCAAAGTTAATGGGCAAAGAGGGTTGCTGACTTGAAGACGTCATATTCTCCAGACATAGGCATTCCAGTTCATGACTAGCTGTATGTTCAAATATTTATTTACTCTGATTTTTCCATCTATAACAGCCCTCCCAAGCCTGCTGGTATTCAGCCTAGGTGGGTATGGTGGGAGCTGAATACATCAGGAGTGCTCCAGTTTGAGGGAGGTTGTGGTAAGACTTTGCATTTGAACGAAGGTGCTCTGGGCAGCCAATTCAGAAACATTTTGGTCATGTTCTCTAGCTATCTGAACCATTGAATGCAGCTGTGTTTTGATGTACTTTGGAGAACTTCAACATTTCTTTACAAAGAGTAAAATAAACATGTTTGCTACCTCTTGTTTGCAGCCCCAAAGTGAATTTTGGGCAATTAATGTCTGCTTGAGCTTTGGGGAAGATGTCCTGGGAGGATTTATGGCAGTGGTAAACATAACCCCTCCTAGAGTTACATTTCTTTCGCTAACATCCCATTTCTGCTATTGTTGGTACAGAAATCCATTCAGCTTTGTATTTTTTTTATGCTGAATCCTGTTTTTCTTTGGTGAAACTACCTTTGGAGACCTTAGTTCAGTTGATCAGAGTAAGTAAGCTAACCTTTATGATACTTATTGAATGGTTTGCCAACTTGGCAGTTGAATTTCTAAACTCATAAAGAGTTGTTGGTATCAGAAGCTTTGGAAAGAGGAACACAAATGTTAAAAATTGCAGAATTTGTCTTACCTTGTTTTGACAATAGGAGAATGATTGAAATGAAATGAACTCCACACACTTGATGGTGCTATGTTTTGTTTTGATCTGCATAGACAGACAAATGGGATTCAGATAAGCTACTGAGAGATGGAAAATAAAGGGATTCCATGTTTTGTATTCTGAAACATGGAAAAGGGTAAATTGGCAGATAAATGCATTCTTTTATGAACACGATGCCGGAGGTGAATAAGGAGAAACACCTGGCAGACTACATTTGGACAAAAGAGGAGACACTAGAGAAAAAGTAAGGAACCACCATTGTAATGAAGTACATTGTTTTGGGTTGTTTTATTTATTTCATTTTTAAAGTCTCCTAACAGACAAAACTCTCTGGATGATTTGCAATTAAACAGATTAAAAGATACAATTTGAATAAAGACATATACTTCACTATCAAATCAAATCAAATGAAATATGAAAGCACCATATAAACTAAGCTTTAGAAAGTCAGGCTTTATTGCCATTTCCTCTGTGTGTATGTTTCCATTTTTCCAATTTTGTGCATATGTAATTCTGGCTGCTGTAGTATTAAGTACTGAATTCTTTTATTATATTTCCCTGTTAATATGCCTCATAGAAATAATTCTGGCTTTGAGTCTATTTGCTGTTTCCTCTAACCACTTTTTCCATCTTTGCCCAATATTTTTTCTCCGATGGACAGGCCACCGCATATGATAATATGTTCCCTGTGTCTAAAGAAAATACTGGATTGCGCTGAAATTGACAGGTTAACGATGGAAAGACAAAGGAGAAAAAGAGTGTTATTTAATATGGGATACATGCTATAATTGGTTAGATAATAGATGCAAAGATTAGAAAAGTAAGGAGGCAAGACGATTAACAAACCAGAAATAAATATAGGTACAAGGCTAGATAGAAGAATAATTACTGTAATATTATGCCCAGACTGTATAAAAGTGTAAATTAAAATATACAGAATGATAAATATAGAGAACTATGTTTGAACTATGGAAATAATAGATATAAATATGATACTGTATGAATATGCATGTATGAATAAGAGATAAATGGTCAGAATGAGGAGGTACAATACTATGTATATTGTAAAAATAGCTGATGCAACCAGTATATCATTGTTGAAAAGCTGAAACTGTGATGAAAATGCAGGAAAATGTACAATAAAAATATTTTTTAAAAAGATAAGATAGGCTTTAAAAATCTAAAACAGGGTGAATTAAATTACTGGGAAAAGCCAATGGGATGGATGGAGAATCTATAAATGTTTAGATTAGCTGGCCTTCAAATCCTAGTTTTTACCAACTGAGATGAGCAAGGGCCAGGGGTAAGTAGTAGTTGTAATAGGCTCTTCACATCTGAAACAAAGGCTTATGGAAGGATTCAGTAAGGAGGAAGGAAGGGAAGGAGAGAGGATATGAGGGAACACAAAGGGAGGCAAAGGGATCAGAGAAGATCAGAGAAAAGCAATCTGATGTTCTTAGATTTACAGATGCCATGTTGACCAAGACTGATGGAGCTATACTGCAAAGCAGCACATCTAAGGTTGATACCGATTGTATAGTCATCATTTTGCCATACTCCTTCTTGTTTTTCCTCCTTCCCCCAAGTAATAACAATAATAATTAGCATAAACAAAGCACTTCTGATAATATCAACCTTTGTAAAATACTCAGCTACATTTTGCCCTACATTTTCAGGAAATTATGTTGATCCAGAACAGACCCAGCTTCTAGTCTATATGGAAGTGCAAGGATTCATTCTACTAGGGCACCGGTGTCAAGCTGGCAGCCCACGAGGAGATGCATCATGCACAGGCCACACCCACCCCAGCTCCATGAAGGGGGGGGACATCATAAAACATCACGTGACAGCAACGTGACGCCACCCGTTTGACACTAGGGTGTCTCCTTCTAGTTTCAGATGGACTCATATTGAAGTACTTAATCTGTTTGCTTTATCCTAAACTTGAAAAAATATAGCTATATCCTATTTTATATTTGATTTGTTGTTCTAGATGTTTTTTAAAGCTTACCTAGTTGTACACTTTTGTTTTATACTTCTAACTATGTGGGACTATTCCTAGATATAAATGCAAAATAAATTGTCTTGCTTTCCTTTTCCTGATTATTTTGTCCTTTGATGTCACTTACTGATACCCTCAATTGAACTATTTTAAAGGCTTGACAAATTCTGATCTAACTTTCCTCTCAGATTCCTGGTTACATGGACAACAGAAACCACACACTTCACCCAGACTTCATTCTCCTAGGTTTGTCCTCTGATCCAGCACAGCGAAAGTTCCTCTTTGTCATCTTCTTGGTGATGTACACAGTGGGTATCCTGGGGAACTTCTTGATTATCCTACTGATCCTTCGGAATTCCCAACTGCGAGCCCCCATGTATTTCTTTTTGGGACATCTTTCCTTGGTGGATGCTTGCTTCACCTCAGTCACTGTCCCCAAGATGTTGGCCAACCTATTGATGCCAGAAGCCACAACCATCTCTTATGCTGGTTGCTTGACTCAAATGTACTTCTTTTTTGCCTTTGGGGTCACTGACAGTTTCCTCTTGGCTTCCATGGCTTATGATCGCTATGTGGCTATCCGCAATCCTCTGCATTATTCCACTATGATGAGCGAGAGAGTCAGAGTCTTTGTAGCCAGTTCTTGGATTATCTCACATCTTCACTCCTTGCTACATATTATTCTCATGTCTCGCCTTTCCTTCTGTGCTTCCCGGGAGATTCCCCACTTTTTCTGTGACCACCAACCTGTGCTGGCCCTATCATGCACTGATACCAGCTTAATTGAAATGTTGATCTTCACTGAAGGGTCCTTGGTGGTGTTGAGTCCTTTTGTCTTCATTGTGATTTCTTACATCCTTATCTTGGTCACCGTCCTGAGACTGCCAGCAGGAACTGGGTGGCGCAAGGCATTCTCAACCTGTGGGGCTCACTTGTCTGTTGTCATTCTCTTTTATGGCACCGTAATTGGGGTCTATTTTCAGCCTACAGCAAAATACTCAGCTGAAAAGGGAAGGGTTACCACTGTCATGTATACCGTGGTCATTCCTATGCTCAATCCCTTTATATACAGCCTGCGGAATGATGATGTCAAAGGGGCCTTTCGCAGAACTTTGTGCAGGAAAGGGGGAATGTAGTGAGTCCTTTTCCTGCAATATATTGTGCTGAATGTTAAACTATAGGAAATGTATCAGTGATCACAGGGAGTCTCAGAATAAATGCCATCTCCTCCCATGAGAGCCGTAGTAATGTGATTAGCAAGAGTGGACTGCCCTTAATGGTCCATTTTTCACCAGGGACAGAAGACATAATGTGGTTTGTATGGCAAAGGCAGCCATGCCATGGTATGGCCACTGTCCATTGCGCAGTTCATATTTCCACCTCCTTTGTGTACCTGCATGGCTGTAGCCCAGGGGTGGATTCCTGCCAGTTCTAACCTCTTCTATAGAAGAGGTTCCACAAATCTACCGTGCCATTTAGAACCGGTTCCAGCTCTCTCCCCCCGCCCGCCCGCATCATGCTTGCCCCGCCCGCTGCTCACTGATTGGCTGGCTCACCAATTGCCCCACCCATCTCTAAAAGTCCTATCTAAACCTTAAGGTCTTAAAGCTGTCAAGTTTGAACACCTCTGGGTTTTTTTTCTAAAGGGTTAGGGGTGCAAGGGTCTTGTAACTTGACAGCTTTAAGACTTGCACACTTCAATGCCAGAGTTCCTGAGCCAACATGACTGGAGGAAGAATTCTGGGAGTTGAAGTCCACAAGTCTTAAAGCTGTCAAGTTTGAACACCCCTGGGGTTTTTTTCTAAAGGGTTAGGGGTGAAAGGGTCCTATAACTTGACAGCTTTAAGACTTGCGTGCTTCAATGCCAGAGTTCCTGAACCAACGTGAGTGGAGGAGGAATTCTGGGAGTTGAAGTCCACAAGTCTTAAAGCTGTCAAGTTTGAATACCCCTGGGGTTTTTTTCTCTAAAGGGTTAGGGGTGCAAGGGTCTTGTAACTTGACAGCTTTAATACTTGTGTGCTTCAAATGCCAGTTTCTGAGCCAACATTTTGGTTGCTAAGCAAGAGCATTGTTAAGTGAGTATCACCACATTTTACAAGTTGACCATGCCCACCCAGTCACATGACTGCCAAGCCACTCCCACTAAGTCACATGGCCAGCAAGCCACTCCC
This sequence comes from Natrix helvetica, assembly GCF_964273705.1. Classification (NCBI taxonomy): domain Eukaryota; kingdom Metazoa; phylum Chordata; class Lepidosauria; order Squamata; family Natricidae; genus Natrix; species Natrix helvetica. The sequence continues at coordinate 203,089,295 of NC_138548.1, read as the reverse complement.
ATAAAGCAGGAGAAGAGGTTCTACAGAAGAGGTTCTAAAAAAATTTGAAACCGATCACTGCAGTGTAGCCTCATTTATAGTGGACACAGAAGCTTTGGAAGACTGGTGAAATGGAAAGGCTGAATCAAAATCATATGTATGATGTGGGAGTGGGACAACAACAATAACAAAATGAATTGGAAGAGACAAGGAACAGCTGGAAGAGTGCAATGCACTGATCTTCTGAGGTTCAGTCAGTGGGAAGAAGTGAGAGAACTACTCAAGTTCGACCTAAAACCAGTGGTTCTCAATCTTTTCTTCACCATGGACCCCCTATAAATACCTTTTGTGGCCACGAACCATGGCTATGGATCCCTTAAGACTTAACTCAAGATTTAAATCTTGACAATTCAAGCCTTTGCAGACCCCCTGTGTCAATATTGTGGTTTCCCAGAGGTCCATGAACCTCAGGTTGAGAACCACTGACCTAAACTGTAGAGCTCTCTACCTTGGACAATGAATCTCCCTCTTCCTATTGATAATCCATTGCAAACTCATTTTGTTTGGCCTTTCACCAGAGTGGAAAAACACTGCTAGGTCTTTTTTATTTTACTTTATTGTCATTGTAAGTATATACACAGTATACCCATACAACAAAATTCACATAACACCCAGAGACCAGGCCCATCACACATGACAATCCCCAAACACCTCCCACCCACCAAAAATTCCCCGCCCCTAATTGTTTCCAAACAATCCCTTAGGCTCTCCCCATTATCACATTACAGGGCTATCTAGCTATTCATGATTCAGCAAAAAAAAAAAATGACATAGATTTGCTGTGCCCACTGATAATCTCTCACCTGCCTCTGTTCTCAGTCAGTGCCAATCATCTGACTTCCCTTCAAAATAACAGATTTTACATTCTTTGAGATTGGCTTCAAATGGTTTCAGGATAAAGTGGATAATATTTCTTTAACTGTACAGCTAATGTCAGCTTCAGTTTCTTCACATTGGCTAGAGATGAAATGAGGCAAATCTTGAGGGATACTTGGTGCCAGGTTTTTAATGTAACCTGCCCAGAGTTACTGTGTGACAAGCTGGGCTGTAATAAATTTTGCAGATAAATACATTGTTGGGAGTATATTCCTAGTGTTGGGTAGGCAACATATATCTATATACAATAACAAATGGTCATTGTTGCTTTAATTGGGTGAATTTACTTATCAGCTGTAATTAACTCTACAATAAGAGGGAGTCAGGAGAGCTCTCTCTCTCTCTCTGCTTGTCCTATGCTTGATAACTACTTGCTCGCTTGATGACTGGAACGTGAACTGCGACTGTAAGCAATTGTTTGTTCTTTGAATTGTGTTTGGACATATATCTATTATCACTGCTTGTGAAGCAATTATTGATAGTAAAACTACTTGTTTTTTACTAGCAGTGTCTGAAACTCTATTTGTGTGTTTTTTCTACTAGCAACGTTCTTTCTCTCTAGCTGTACATTCGCTGTGCTATTTTCTGTCTCCCACCGGAGATACCCCTAACACTGGTTATGGGCCCAGAATACCCAGTGTACCCATTGTATCCAGAGTGCCAGCTGCAGCGTTAAGAGAGTGGAGTTGTTACACACGTTATAGTTCTGCAAATATCTGGTTAGTCAGATATACCTGGGATGATGGCACAAGGCCAAACTCCGAATTTATCGTTGGTCACCCAGCTGGACGGCACAAACTACGTATCCTGGTCCGCAAAATGTAGTTTGCTTTTGTGTAGTGAAGGACTATGGGACGAAGTACAGACCCCACCGGATATCACTGCCTGGGATGCAAATGATGATGATGATGCAAAGAAGATTGCAGAGTTCCAGAGGAGGAATGAACGGGCGTTATGCATTATCGGTCTCACACTGGCTGACCAACAATGGAGTCATATCCGAGGTGAAAATTCTGCTGCTAAATGTTGGGAAAATTTAAAGAAATTATATGTTCGAGACTCTGTGGGTGCCCATATTAATATTACAAGAAAACTCTTTAGAACACAACTCACCAACTGGTAACCAATGTTCCCTCTTAGGTGCACGGCTGCGTGGCCGCGCACATGGCAAGAAAACACCACGCAGCAGTTTGCAACTGCCGTGCAGTGATTTCTACTGTCACAGGCTCCGGAAGCTGGGGAGGTCCTTTGCAGGTGGCTATAACTGGCTGCCTGCAAAGGACCTCCCCGGACTTGTTTTGATGAGCATGAGGCGACTGACGGTAGTTTGCGCTGGCCACGCCCGCTCAAACTATTGTCAGTCTCCCCGTGTTCAGCAAAGCAAGCGTGGGTAGGTTCTTTGTGGGCAGCCAGTCTTAGCCGTTTGCACCTGAAGTGAAACCCCAAAGCCCCCGCCGTCACTAGAATAACTGCTGCTGCTGCCGCCTCCTCCTCCTCCTCCAACAGCACCACCACATTTGCTGCCTGACGCTGCGGCTGAGGTGAAGCTGCCAAAGCTCCCGCTGGCGCCTCTGCCCATGGCAGCGTCGGTGGCGCCTCCCCCTTCGCTCAGAGCACCTGAGCTGGGCCCCACTTTACCCCTGCCGCCCCCTCCTCTGCTGTGCTTTTGAGGAGCCATGAGGCCACGGGAGCCAGTAGGAAGGCGGCAGGGGGGCAGCAGGAAAAAAAGGCCTCATGGCTTCTCAAAAGCACGGAGGAGGAGGAGGCAGCAGCAGGGGTAATGCGGGGCCCAGCTCAGGTGCTCCAAGTGGAGGGGGAGGCGCCGCCGCCGCTGCCATGGGCGGAGGCGCCAGCGGGAGCTTTGGCAGCTTCACCTCAGCCTCAGCACCGGGCAGCAAATGCAGTGGTGCTGTTGGAGGAGGAGGAGGAGGCGGCAGCAGTTATTCTAGTGGCAGTGGGGGCTTTGGGGGTTCACCTCAGCCACAGCGCCGGGCAGCAAATGTGCTGTTGGAGGAGGAGGAGGAGGAGGCAGCTGTTATTCTGGTGGCGGTTGGGGCTCATCGGCATCTTCAGCAGCAGCTCTGCCCTCAGTGAAAAAAACCAAAGATGGAGCAGATCCACGCAGATGATGTCGCCGCAACATGACTGGAGGAGAAATTCTGGGAGTCCACAAGTCTTAAAGCTGTCAGGTTTGAAGACCCCTGGGGTTTTTTCCCCTAAAAGGTTAGGGGTGCAAGGATCTTGCAACTTGACAGCTTTAAGACTTGCACACTTCAATGCCAGAGTTCCTGACCCAACATTTGGTTGCTAAGCAGGAGCATTGTGAAGTGATACTGATATTATATAACACTTTTAATTAAGTGGGTGCCTTGAATAAATATAACTGAGTTTCAAATAATACTGATTTAGCTGTTGTCTTAGGTGACACCTGTGAAAAAAATTCAGGTGCTCAGGCATGAAAACATGCTGCTCAAACACTATACTTTTCTGCTCACACTGAAAAAAATTAGAGGGAACATTGGTAGTAACATGTTAGCACATCTGAACTACATGAAACAGATGTTTCAAGAGCTACATGAAAAAGAGTTTATTTTTTTGGAGCAGCACCAAGTTTATATTATTCTCTCATCACTTGATGAAAGCTATGACGATTTTGTAATGTCTTTTGAAGTTCTATCTCAACAGGACATTACATTGAGCTCCACTACCTCAAGACTGCTGGAAGAGTCTAGAAGAAGAGAAGATAGAAAACAGTTAAGAGAGAGGATGCCAGGGAGCAGTGATTTACCTAGTTATGTATATACTGTAAAATGTTGTTATAATTGTGGTAAGAAGGGTCACATTGCCAGGTTTTGCAAAAAGCCAAAACCACAGAAACCTCTACAATCTAGAAAACATGAGATTAATGTGACTATAGCTAATAATGCATCTGTCAGGCCTGTAGTTATGTTCTTTTTAGGAGCGTTGGCCTGCCACACTTTCTTATAATTTCCTATGCTGTTTCATTAGTGTAGTAGTTGGGAGGGGGGAATAGAAAGGAGTAGGATTGTGCAATGTATGTTGTCATTCTTTTATAGAAGCTCAAGGTCATCTTTTGTCTCCTCACCTCGACACCTGACCGGAAGCAGAGGGGTGTAGATGCCAGCGTGGAAGATGATGATTGGAACATGTGATGGATTTGTGGGTGTGGGGATAGATCATGAACTTTCAACTGGGTGGAATTCCAGGATGCAAATCAGAGTTGGAATTCCATAAAGGTGCTAACTTGCCTGTAGAATAAATTGGACGTTTAAAGATGTTTTTGCCTTGGACAATGATTTAATTCTGCATGGTATTTAGAACCCTAACATTATTCCAACTCTCTCCTTTAAAATAATTCACTAGCACCCTCCCCCTCTCAAGGGGGGAGGGGCTGGTGATGGAAGAGCTGGTGATGGGGGTTGCTGCATTCCCAACACTGACCGGGACAGCGTAAAATATCAGCGAAGAAATAATGAGAAGCTTTTGGTGATAAGAAGCTGAGTGCCGGAACTTCAAAGGCAATGGAATGCTGCTTCCAGTTTTATTGCATCTGGAGGAATGCAGGAGGGGGGAAAGATTCTGCAGACTAGAAACAACAAGAGGAATGAAAGTCTCAGACCAAACTTCTTCAGCAAAACGTGAGTGCATGCTCCCCCTCCTTCCCCCCAGCTTGGAAGCAAGGCTTGGAGAAGAAAAGAAAAAAAACCTAGAACGGAGGTTTGGGCTCCTTCCAGACGGCAATAAATGAAATGGCTTATTACCCTGCAACTAACTGGGAGAAAGATTCCCTTTCAAAATGGGAATTTCAACCGAGGCAGGAAGAAGGGATTTTGCCAGCATCTTTCACTTGCAAGCCACCACAAATGGGGCTGCAACCAGTAAATGAAGCAAAACCAGATTGGGTTTTCTTCCCAGATTTTGGATGGATGAGATGCCACTGGCCACCTCCTTTGCCATCAGCATGGGAAAATGCTCCAAGCCAGCAGAGGGCACCTACTTGGCCCATAACTCCTCCAAGCCAGCAGGAGGGTCCTTGGCACATAAACCCCCGCTAGCCAGCCATCATTGGTGGAGCTGCAACCTGTGAAGCAGGCAACCCCGGGAAGAGTCTTAACCCCAGGTCATGGATGGGAGGGATGCCAGTGGGCACCTGCCCTCCCTCAGCAGATGGGATTACAAATGGCTACATAGCGAACCAGGGCCATGACACTCACGAGAAGGAGATCAGTGACACCAAATACATAGAGGAAGAAGAACTGGGCCATGCAGGAATAGAAGGGGATGGTCCTGGAACTAGTTATCAGGCAAACCAGCATCCATGGCATTGTGACTGAGATGAAGCCAGGAAATACATGGTGTTTTGGAGTCGTGCATCCAAGGTGATTAGAAGAAACATTATAACATTGCCCAGAGGTCCAGCACTGTACATGAGCAATAAGAGGAGGAAGAAGAGGAACTGGTCTCTAGGCTTGGTAGAAAAATCCAGAAGAACAAAATCTTTGATATCTGTCCCGTTCTCACAATCCATGAGACCTGCAGGAAAGTTCAATTAAAATTAGAAAGTAGTATAGATTTTTCACAAGGAAAACACTCTGTTGAATATAATCTCACAAAATTATTGAAAGATTGTCAAATTTCAATTCAGATATTTCAATATTTAATGTTTTCTTTTCTTTCTTTTCCTTTTTGGGGAATTCAACAAAATCTGCAGCCCTGGGTTATCAATATTTGTTTTTCAATATTTGTAAAGACAGTCTTTTTACAACAAAAGTCCTTGGAGGATGACTTTCAGTGATATGAGCAAAAATTTTATTCTTATTATTTTCTTTATTATATAAATTTCTAGAGCCTTTTCCTGTCTTTTTACTGTGATGTCATTTCACATTGTAAATATAAGTATCTTCTTTAAAATGTTAACTTAATTTCTTGTAATATTTATTAAAACAGTAAGTCAACAGTAAGTCCTTCATATTTCTACTCTTTATTATAATAAGGAACAAGGAATAAGGAACAAGTTTATTGATAAAAGACACATTATAATCTCTGTGTGCATCTGTATGTCATGTGCTTGTTTCTTTCTATTTTATCTATTCTCTCTCTGATTTTTTTTCCCCAGCAACCAATGCTGGTAGAATTTTCTCCTCATGGACCAAATGTGCTAGCACTATTTTTATATAATCATTCCAAAGATCTGAGGCAAAGTATGTAAAGGACAATAAGGCAGAATTTAGTTTTTTGTTCCAAATGGTAGAAATCAGCCAGATATACAGGTTGGTTAGAGAAACACTGGGAGAAGCATGGGAAAGGAGACTGGGGGTGGTAGAGATAGGAAACTGGTGCTGCTCCCACTCCAGTTTATGAGATGAGGGTTGGCCTATTGGCCCATATTCCTCTAAAGCAGCAGTGTCACCACAGAAATAAATAAATGTAGAAATAACATCAAATAATCAGGTTCTTCTGACAACACCTGGGTTGTCTTTTATTCCTCAATTGAAGGATACTTTCTAGTAGTGTGAGTGGGGTGACAGAGAAGCAAAAGAGCCACTTCTTCTCTGTTTCCTGACTGATAGACAGAGGGGTCTACTGGTTGATAGCCATCCTTCTGTCCTTTGAGCTGGAAATAATTTTGAACTCAATATTTGACTAATGGGGAACTTGAAAAAGTTAGTATTATTGGATGATGCTTCGTTGCCCAGAAACTCTTCATTTCTTTTTTCTCCTCCATTCCTCCCTTCTTTTTAAATGTTGGCTGTAGACACTTCAGAAGCTGAGTCATGGATTGATACAGATGAATATGTGAAGGTGTAGAAATTCATTAGTTTTTACTCTTGGAAATCTGGTCTCCCTACTTCAGAGGCAGAGAGACATGCCTTTTATTTTCCACAGACATTTGCAAAGTTTTTTTTAAAAAAAAGCAGCACAGATGTCTGCTGCAAAACAGGATGATGAACGGAAATAACAAAATGTTCATCTCAATATAGCAAGACATTCTGGTGTGTCTTCTGCTTGTGTGGAACATCAAGCACAAAATGCGTTTGCAAAGATCTGAACTCATATGCGCTACATTTCAAAAGATTGGTTTTTTTCAGGTCAATAATCTATTTTGTCACACCATCACTTGAAACGTATGTTGTCATCCTATGTTATCATCCTTTGCTTTCTCAAATCTGAGGGTAATCTATCTTTGGAGCGGTGGGGAGAGAGAAAGAAAGAATATTGTGTTTTCCCAACCCAGAACAATCCCAGCACATGCTTTCTAATACAAAAGTATTATTGTATTTCTTGCATGAATCAATATTTCTTGCATTATTTTTTTGCATGACAAATGCTCAATCTGGATGGGGTGAGAAAAACAGAATAATGGAATAACAGAGTTGGAAAGGATCTTAGAGGTCTTCCAGTCCAACTTTCTGCTCAAGCAGGAAATCTATACCATTTCAGACAAATTTGTCCAATCAATTCTTGAAAACCTCCAGTGTTGGATCACCCACAACTTCTGGAGGCAAGTGGTTCCACTGATTAATTGTTCTTTCAGAAAATTCCACCTTAAGTTCAAGGAGAGATCTAACCTAAAACTAAGGCAGAATTTCTTGACTGTTAGAACAATTGATCAGTGGAACAACTTGCCTCCAGACACTGTGGGTGCTTCAACACTGGAGGTTTTCAAGAAGAGATTGAACCCTCTCATGCTAATTCTCTGCCATTACAGAATATATATTTACTTAACATTCATACGCTTCTGCCCAAAAAAGACTCATTCTCACTCAGTGACGTGCTGTGAGGTTTATGGCTGGTGAGGCTGGTGACGTCATCAGGAAGGCGGGGAATGGGACCACGTGTGCTGGAAGCCTCCAGCACACATGATCCCATTCCCCGCCTTCCTGAGCGTGCTCTGCCGGTTCGCGCTCCGCAGTCCTCGAAAGCGACTGGGGAACGACTAGAACCTTTGCAGTCCAGCAGAGGCAGGAAGGTTCTCGTTGTTCCCCAGTCGCTTTCGTGGCTTCGTCATCCAGGAGCGCCGACAACATTTCTGCCTCTGCAGCAGAAGGTAGCCAGAGTGGCGCCGAGGCAGTCCGGCAGGCGAGCGACCGAGGATCTCCATCGCTCTCTCGCTCGCTCTTTAATCCGCCCGGACCGCCTCGGCGTCGCTCTGGCTACATCCGTCCGACCGCGCCCGGGAGCTGGGGAGACAGAAATGTTGTTGGCGCTCCCAGATGATGAAGCCACGAAAGCGACTGGGGAATGTGGCTTTGTCATCCGGGAGCGCTGACAACATTTCTGCCTCCGCAGCTCCCGGGCGCGGCCAGGCGGATGTATATAATATTATAATATACTACTATACTATATACTATTATTTCATGAAGAGAGGTGAGGCTCTGCCTCCCTTGCCTCCCCTGACCGCACGTCCCTGTTCTCACTCATTATCAAATAACTACTGAGATGACTGAAAGGAATTCACTCTGTACATGGTCAGTATTGTCTTCATGCTTCTATGTAATATAGCTCCCCAGCACCCACCCTCCCATGTTGTGTCTTAATTTTATTCCTGCTCCTAAGAGAAAATATTCGAAAAAGAAAAGATGAGGGGCTGTATGAGAAGAGGAAGAATAAACAGATTGCTATTAATCCATGTTCATCATATTTATATCCCATATTTTACAAGAAGCTCAAAGTAGTATCCACTAAATAATTCTTGTTTCCCTGTTCTTATTTGAATGGCATAATCCTGACCTTGTGAGATGTTTACACTCAAAGTTAGTACTTCAGCATGTCAAGAGTAGGAGAACCTGTGTTTTCTTTGTCCACATCCAATATTCACTCTATTTATATTTCCTAGAAAGAAGCTGAATCTACTGAAAGACAGTGAACAAGAACAAGGCAATAGAGGGCTAGGGTGGGTAAAGAGAAGGGTTCAAGAAAGGTGTTTAAAAGATGGAGAAATTAAGACAACCAGGAGAAGATCTCAGTCACCACTGTAAGTCAATCTCCACTCAGCAAAGCAATAGTCTAAGCCAACCACACTCTAATTTGAAGCCTTCCATATCTATCAAAATACAACTTCCACATTGCCTGCACATAATGCTTGCTGCTGATTCAAATGTTATGAGATGTCCCAAAGGTGCTTTTTCAAGAGGCAACTGGACTTTCTGGTTTTTCTTTAAAGACGTTTCACTTCTCATCCAAGAAGCTTCTTCAGAAAGTCCAGTTGCCTCTTGAAAAAGCACCTTGACCTAAATGACTGAGAATCTCCATAGACAGTTGGGAGATGTAACAGAACAGGATTTTGCTAGATTTGGAAGGATCTGAGATGTAAAATAAGCCACCTACTTGTTCTGGGTTTCATCACCTCCAATTGTTTGGGATGGCAAAGTAATGAAAAGTATAGTTCAACATCTCTAAAAGGCACCAGAATGAGAAAATCTGTGCCTGTGTTCTATTGAGCAACACAGGTGCCAGGGCCAAATCTCACATAGTTGTCATGGAATTTCATGCCTTGCTTTGCACTGGGTGAACAATTCCATTGCTTCCTCAGTCCATTTCTTTCAGAGTTGCCCTACTAGAAACTGTGGCAGAATCTGTATCTGAGTGAAATTACAGCAACGATACAAAGGTGTGTTGTCAATTATCAGTCTCTTACTTACCTATATCAATGGATCCCCCCTGCTCTGGCACCAGGCTGATTTTTGGCAATAAACCAGACCTCCAGCCCAACTGAACATCAAGGATAGTCAACCAGGATTGTTTTGTTTCAATGTCTGTAGCTTCTAACATGAAGCCAGCAGGATCTCATTTAAGGATCAGCTGCAGAAGCCACCAGGGACATTTCACAGGCAGTTAAGCAAGTCAACAGGAATTCGTATCTGGTGAGTGGTGGTCCTGTGGAGACCACAGAGAATGGTTGTTATTAAAACCAGGAGTAAAAATGCAGAAAAGTACCATTCTCTAGCACAAGTAGCACACTCCAGAAATTGGAGGAAGCAGGATGAGCTTTGAGAGAAAACTCTCTGGGGAGAAATAAAGAAAGTGTTTGGAGGCCAAAGAAAGACACAACAATGCAGAGCTTTCCATGAAGGTTGGCAAGCTTACTAAAGCTAAACTCTAAAGAAGCTAAACACCTTTTTCAATTCTATCAGGCTCTTTTAACTATGATACCTCAAAACTCAGGAGTTGCTGCCAAAGCTTAAGTTCATCTAGAAGATTAATATGTTTCTAGGGCAGATGCATATGGTGCCTTAACAGAGAAGACCAGATTGAGAAACAATTTTAAGATGCATTATGTAAGAATGGGTCTAATTCTCTTAATGGCAGGTTGGCATTTTGAAGAATATGAAGCTCGAGATAGCAGAACTGTAAGAATGAGAGGGAAGGAATCCTTAAATTAGACAGATGATAGATAGATAGATAGATAGATAGATAGATAGATAGATAGATAGATAGATAGATAGATAGATGATTGATAGATAGATAGATGATAGATAGATAGATAGATAGATAGATAGATAGATAGATAGATAGATAGATGATGGATGGATGATGGAGGAGAGAGAGAGAAAGAGAGAGAGAGAGAGAGAAAGAGAAAGAGAGAGAGAGAGATTACAGTATATACATAGAAGTATGGAGACCATGTACAGAGTGAATTCCTTTCAGTCATCTCGGTAGTTATTTGATAATGAGTGAGAATGAGTCCTTTTGGGGCAGAAGCATATGAATGTTAAGTAAATACATATTCTGTAATGGCAGAAAATTAGCAGGAGAGGGTTCAATCTCCTCTTGAAAACCTCCAGTGTTGAAGCACCCACAACTTCTGGAGGCAAGTTGTTCCACTGATCAATTGTTCTAACAGTCAGGAAATTCTGCCTTAGTTCTAGGTTGCTTCTCTCCTTGAACTAAGATGGATTTTTTTGACAAGACAATTAATCAGTGGAACCACTTGCCTCCAGAAGTTGTGGGTGATCCAACAACCCCCCCTCAAACAGGAGCACTCCTGATGTATTCAGCTCCCATCATACCCAACCAGGCTTGATACACCCAGGTTTGTGAGGGCTGTTATAGATTAAAAATCAGAGTAAATAAATATTTGAACATACAGCTAATCATAAACTGGAATGCCTATGCCAACAACATATAACAAACTTAGGGGTTCAGGGTTCTTTTTGCTCTGCTGGAATGGATAGTGTGCAATGTATATATGTTTCCCAAAAAATAAGACCAGGTCTTATTTTCTTTTGAGCTCCAAAATAAGCCCTAGGGCTTATTTTGGGGGTTGTCTTTTTCCATGTATGGGAAGCCTACTTCTGCTTGCTCATGGCAGGGCAAGAGGCCACACGACACACCAGTGCTGCCCCACAAGGTGAGGGTGGAGCTGCCCCATGCACCCTGCACTGGCTTACCTCAGGGTGCCCACAGCCAGGCCAGGCAGGCCCCGACACCTGCCTTACCTTGCAGCCATGGGTGGGTAGGGGGAGGGAGAGAGAGAAAGAGGTAGAGGTAGAGATAGAGACAAATAGAGATACTGTATATAGATAGAAATGATAGCTAGATAACTAGATGATAGCTAGGTAGGTAGCTATAGGTAGGTAGGTAGGTAGGTAGGTAGGTAGGTAGGTGTGTAGATATGGCACATAAACATTTGCATCACAATATGTCTGTTACAATTTTAGAGGATATGTTTCTTGAAATATTATTCCTGGGAAAATGAAAAAAGATCTTCGAAATATTGTGACTAAGATTTGACAGAATAAGCACAATTCATCAATTTAGCAAGTATTTTTGAATTTGGGTATTGCAATTCAAGAGTTTCAAAGAACTTCATATATTTTAAGTTGGATAGTGTTTACATTGGTTGGAATGTGCTCTCAGTTTCTGCATTTTTCTTTTTTTATATGATTTTTTTTTTCATTTTGCAAAATCTAGGTCAAAAACACAGAACTCCTAGGATGCCGAGGACTGCACGTTATTTTGCCCATATGTGACAAAATGTCCAATGTTGCTTTTGCCAACTAAAACCATTATATATAAGTGGGTATGGCCAAAGTGGTTGAAGTGATTAAAATGAAATACCAGTAGGTATAAACACATAGACACAAACAGAGGGGCACATGTGCACAAATGCACAAATTTAATCAAGGATACTCTTTAGTGAATATGTAAATGATTAGGGGGATCTCAATGCCAGGTATTAAATTCAAGACCACATCCATGTGAAATATTTTATTCATTCATTTGTTCATTTATTTATATTAGTTATAGCTGTCCAGATTTGGCTTACCAAAAAAAAGGCAATAAAAACAGTTTAAAACATACAACAGTACAGACGGTCTGGGTGAAACCAGAGGTGGGTTGCTCCAGGTTCAGCCCAGATTGGGCGAACCGGTCGTGGTGGTGGTGGGAGGCTCTGCCCACCTGCCTGGACACTTCTGTGCTTCTGCACGATCACAAGCAAACGGGTAGCCCCAGGATTTGCAACCTACTTCTGGGTGAAACCACCATAACAATAACATGCCAGGGGCTCACAAACACATTAACCCCAAAACAGAGGGTTATCTCACTACCCTGGGAACTGCAGGAGAGAGGGTGCTGTTCATATGTCAATGGGATGCAGTTACAGAGTCAAGGGCTGTGACGGAGAAGGCAACTTGCTGTTTTTTTTAAGAGGACAATGTTTAATAGAAGGGACCTCCAATGTACCCATTCTGCTGGAACATATCAGGTGAGCAGATAAAGTTGGAATAAGGTGGTCTCTCAAATATCCAAGCTCTATGCCTGTAATGGTGAACCTATGGCCCATGTGCCAGAGGTGGCACGCAGAGCCCTCTCTGTGGGCATGCGCACCATTGTCAGCTGGTCTTCACGGGGGCTGGAGCACTGGAAAATGGCACAGAAAGCAGCGAAAAATAGCCCAAAAAACGGTCCTTTTCAGACCATTTGGGGGGTATTTTCAGACTGTTTTGGGGCCATTGTCAGGCTGATTTTGATCCAAAAATGGCCTGAAAATGCTGCGAAAAATGGCCAAAAAACAGGCATGCGTGTGCCGGCCAGCTGGTCTTTGGGTTTTCAGCACTCCGGTGTGTGCAAACGCATGTGCATGCACACGACTTCCAGATTGGGCACTCGGTGCCAAAAAGGTTTGCCATCACTGCTCTATGCCATACATGGCTTTATAGATAATGACAAGGACCTTGAATTGCCTTCAGAAATTGACTGGCAACCAATGCAGTTCATGTAGCAGTAATGACACACGGCCATACAGGTAGTTCACAATTAGCAATGACAATTGGGATCAGAATTTCCTTTAAGTGACATGGTCATAAACTGTGATGTCAGGTGAAAGCAGTTCTGGCACTTCTAGTTGCCATTGTTACGAGTCCTATACCATTGTTAAACATACCGTGTTGAGATTTAAAGCTAGGTATCATCAGAATACTGATAATACCAAATCCTGTATTGACAACTGCACTGAGAGGTTACCTGTAGATGTTAAACAGGGCTGTTGATCCCTAAAGCACCCTACAAGTGAAGGGCTGCGGAGATGATCTCTCCCTCCAATCAACGATGACCGAAATCAGACTCTGAGCAAAGAGACAAATTACTGTAATACAGTGTCTCCCATGCCCAACCCTTGCAGTTGGTCCAGAAGAATATCATGGTTGACAGTATTGAAAGCTACTGAAATCAAGGAGCACCAACATAGATGCACCCCCATCCCCAATGCAGACTCTGCCAGAGGTCAAGCTGGCTCAGCAATGGCTCCATACTACATAAAATATATATTTCAGGTGGGCACACATTTATGTATAAAGTCTAGGACAGTGATGGCGAACCTTTTTTGGCTCGCGTGCCACAAGTGGGGGGAGCGCAGGGGGGTTGAGTGCAGGCATGCTGCACCCATAATGCAACGCGTGACCCCCCCCAGTGCGCATGCGTGCACAACGCGCGACACCCCCCCCCCCATTTTTACATGCTTTTTTCGCCCTCCCAAGGCTCCAGGGGCTTTATAGGAGCCTGGGGAGGGTGAAAAGAGCCTCCCCCGACCCCTCGGAGGCCCTCCGGAGGCTTCAGGGACCGTCCGGAGGCTTCCCTGAAGCCTTCGAAGCGCTTAAAACCGCCCTCCGAGCAAACCGGAAGTGACTTCCGGGTTGCTCGGAGGGTCGTTTTAAGAGCTCCGAAGGCATCAGGGAAGCGTCGGACGGTCCCTGAAGCCTTCGGAGTGCTTAAAACCACCCTCCAAGCAAACCGGAAGTGACTTCCGGGTTGCTCGGAGGGTCGTTTTAAGCGCTCCGAAGGCATCAGGGAAGCCTCGGACGGTCCCTGAAGCCTTCGGAACACTTAAAACGACCCTCCGAGCAACCTGTAAGACACTTCCGGTTTGCTCGGAGGGTGGTTTTAAGCATTCCGAAGGCTTCAGGGACGGTCCCTGAAGCCTCCAGGGGGACGGGGGAGGCTCTTTTCGCCCTCCCCAGGCTCCTATAAAGCCTCTGGAGCCTGAGGAAGGCGAAAAATAGCTTTTAAAAAGGTGAACTAAGCTGGCCAGCACGCACATGCGCGCTGGACAGCTGACAGGGCAGCGCCTCGCGTGCCCTGACGAATGGCTCCGCGTGCCACTTGTGGCACACGTGCCATAGGTTCGCCATCACTGGTCTAGGATATATTACCCTATTAGCCCCTCCACTCATGAAAAGGGCCCAGTATTAAGCCTCCACTTTATGGTTACTCAGCTGCACTGTGGTTGCCAAGAGATGCCCAGTATTAAATCCAAGATCATTTATGTGTGAAGATTATGTTCCATCAATATGGGCAGCCCTTCCTCTACTCTCACCTCAAGCCAGCTAGAAGGCAGCTCTATGGTAGAGCCAAGTTCACTATCAGTTTTGAGAAAATAGGGATCTTCTCAAGAGATTTCTCATAGCATCTTTCACTTCTTTATTCCTGAGGCTGTAGATATAGGGGTTGGACATTGGGGTGATGACTGTGTACACCAGAGCAAAAACTGACCCTCTCTGAGAGGAATAGCTTGAGGTGGGCAAGAAATAAACAGCAATAATGGCTCCATAAAAGAGGCCCACTATAGTAAGATGAGAGCCACAGGTAGAGAAAGCTTTGCGCCTCCCTGAAGAAGTGAACCTCCTTATAGCTACTACGATACGAATGTAGGTGAGGATGATGAAGACAAAAGGTCCAAGGATGATGATGACACCTTCAAAGAAGATGACTGCCTCGTTGACACTGGTGTCTGAGCAGGACAGCTGCAGCAAGGGCTGATGGTCGCAAAAGTAATGGGCCAGGTGATTTTTCCCTTGATAAGTGAGACGCAGGAGCAGGCCGGCATGCAGCATGGAGTGTAAGGTAGAAACGATACAACACCCGGCCACTAAATTCCCACAAACCTTCTGATTCATCACTGAGGCATAGTGGAGAGGATTACAAATGGCTACATAGCGATCCAGGGCCATGACACTCACGAGAAGGAGATCAGTGACACCAAAAACGTAGAAGAAGAAGAACTGAGCCATGCAGGAATAGAAGGGGATGGTCCTGGAAGCAGATACGATGTGGACTAGCATTTGGGGCACCGTGACTGTGAGGAAGCCAAGATCAATGACTGAGAGGCTACGCAGTAAGAAGTACATGGGGGTTTGGAGTCGCGCGTCCAAAGTGATGAGAAGGATCATCATGGAATTGCCCAGAAATCCAGCACCGTACATCAGCAGAAAGAGGAGGAAGAAGAGATATTTGTTTTCGGGCTTGTAGGAAAAGCCCAAAAGAACAAACTCTTTAATGTCTGTCCTGTTTTCACAGCCCATGAGACCTGAAGAAAAATAACTTCATAAAATTAGAAATCAACATAATCACTAGGAAGAGCTTTGCAAACAAATCTCACCAAATGATTTAAGTATTAATTGTCAGCTGCCAAATGTCCAACTGAATTTGAAAATTTCAGTATTTAATGGCCAAAGTTGTTTTTATAGTTGTTAGGGAGCAAAGTTTTTTTTAAAAAAATATTTCAGATAGGCTCTTGTTTATTTGAAATGAGTACACAATTAGCAACGGGTGTGTGTATGGGAGAAAAATTCCAAGGATTCTTGTAAAACTGAGTTCATTCAATTTACATTTAATTCAATATAATCCAATTCCTCTTCAGTTAAGTGCAGTTCATCCTGATCATATTCAGTTGTTACCTAGGATGCATTTAATCCAGAGTTATTCTCCCGACCCTACTGCTAAGCCAAAAAAAGAACAACTGAAGAATTCTTTTGTATACCTTGTTCATTTCTTGAATATAAAGGCTTATGATTTGTGCTGAATAGAAACTTATTAATCTTTCACTCAAACCTGGCTCGTGATATCATCATAAAAGGACAGTCTTTTCCAACTTTACAGTTTATCCTAAGCAGTGATCTCTAATATCCATGTATTGGCTAGATCAAACTCAATTTAATTCCCAAGCCCAGACAAACTCAGCCAACATCATCAAATGAAGTCAACAGGCCTTAAGTGTTCACAATTTCAACAGGTCTGTTTTTCTTCAGGCAAGAAACTGGGCAGTGGCGAAATTCAAATTTTTTTACTACTGGATCTGTGGGCGTGGCTTGGTGGGTATGGCAGGGGAAGGATACTGCAAAATCTCCATTCCCTCCCCACTCCAGGGGAAAGATACTGCAAAATCTCCATTCCCACCCCTCTCTGGGACCAGCCAAAGGTTGCATTTGCCGGTTCTCCAAACTACTCAAAATTTTCACTACCAGTTTTCCGAAATACTCAAACTTTCCGCTACCGGTTCTCCAGAACCTGTCAGAATCTTCTGGATTTCACCCCTGAAACTGGGCAATCGAAACATTACAGAAACAAAAATTGATTTCATGTAACCTGAGCATCAGAATCTAAGACTGGCCAAATTAAGGGTGTTACTCAGTTTAAGGAAGCGACAAGATTGAATGTATGGATTTATGTTGTTGTTGTGGGGAAAATAGAAAGAGGAGCATTATGTATCTTACCCATCTTGAATTATTTGTAAAAAGAATAAAGGTGGGATGAAAAGAAACAAACTTGAATGCTGTCTTTCTAGCCAAATTTCTTGATGTTCTTGTTAACAGATCAGGGACATCTACTGTAAGTTCTTTCATCATCTCCATGATTGGGATCAGAATCTCTTGTAAGATTTGAACAGTTTCCTTTCTTGAACATTTTAGCCAAGGAGGATATTCTTTAGATTCCAGAGGTTACTCAATGAAAAAGAAGAATTAAATGGAATGTACCTGTTCCTCGAAACCCAGTGTATCTATTTTCGTAGGTTTGCTGTTGGGGTTACCAATGCACCAGAATGAATAGAAAAGATGAACCTTCTCTAATCCTTTCAGGCTTTATTTCAACTGAAGTTACTACCAAACACAGAACTTCAGCACTTCAGAGTATGTCAATGGTATAAAGTTCAAATTATGCCTTTCTTGCATTTTGTTATCAGTGAAAAAAAAGAGCTGATGCACTCCATGAAAGTGAGTTCTAAATCTGGCCAAGAATAGCCATTGGCCTCCATATTCTTTGTGAAGGTAGAAGACCTTCCCCACGGTAACTCTTTCCAAATGCCAACTTATTTTTCAAAATTGGTAGAAAAAGTTGGTTTGCAGTGGGATCTTTGTGTGCAGAAAATCCCAAGTTTAATTCATGGACTGTCCAGATAAAGCTTGAAAAGGCTCTTGTTTGAATCCTGTAATGAAATTAAACTAAACAGAAAACAGGGAGATAGATGGACTCAAGCCTGGTTGGGCCCAGTTCCTACTTTAAATCTTTTTTTGCAGCAATTGAGGAATTTGTAAACTTGTGGAAATTGTAAACGTTATGAAAATGCTGGCATTGTCTCCAAATACCAAATGAGAAGCATCTAAGACAAATGGTAAGGTGTGCTTTTCCTGTGGGATGCTGTGTACTTGCATTACATTACAATCACTCCAGAAATTCCTGCAGATGACCCCTTTCCTTTCCCATTTCTCCAGCCTTGTTCTATGTCCCCCATGGTTCCCATCTGGATCCATAAGGAAAAATAATGTGGCCTCTGAGAAACAGTAGTTTGTTTTCATTTCTTAGGCTTGCAAGTCAGACTGTCAACTGAAGTAAAAGGCAGCCAGTGGAGGGAGGGGTGGCCCATGTGGGGTTTTTAAATAGGTTGCATGTGCTTTGCTTGCCTGGGTTGGGATGAGCAGTAGAGAAAGTCTTCTTGCACCCCATTTAATTGTTAACGAACTAAGGACTTGTAAAACTGAATCCAATCTGATACTCTTACCTGCTGCAATCACATCCTCTGATGGGAGACCACTCACAGATCTAACTTCAAATCTATCTTTTCCATCAGTCTTTTCTAGCTGCTGCCATTTATGCCCCAGGTCCTTCTCCACAAACTTGTCCTTGAGATGAAAGTCCGCTGTTAGTGGGGAGATTATGAGCTTTCACCTGCTGAATTGTTATCCATTGGACATCTCTTAAAAGGCATTGCAATCTGCCTGGAGAAAGATGGCACCCTTTTCCAAAAGCTACCTATTATCCCTCTCTTAAAAGATGTGAGAACTGATTGGGGCTGATCTTCATCTCACTGCTCCTGCTTAGAAAGACTCCTTGGGCTTTCCCCCATTGCTTCCACCCATGGCCAAAGCATGCAACATATTCTTTGTTTCATGCTGGTCCCCATAATGGTCCTTTTCTCATTGATAGCCAGTTAGACTGCCTTAGTTTTTCCTTGACCATGCCAATACTAAAATAGTGTTTTCCTGTTACTCCAACAACATCCAAGGGCAGCTTCAAGGTGTATAAGAACTTGAGGCTTTGTTATCTGCTATTTGGATGGAAATCAGGGGATTGCAGAGTCAGTTGCGGCAGTCCATTTCTGGCTAGTACTGTCTTCTGCTGACTACAGGGCGGCTGAAGAGCACCATAGCCTCTTTGTCTTGTGTTACCATATGCTCCAAAGTTTTCTTAAGGGGACATTCTTAAATTTCCATCAGTACCTGTTATAAGACTTCAATGTATGATTATTGTTTCAGGGACAGAGTAGCCATCCAATGTTCCACACATAGTCTTTCAATGCACCCTCAAACCACAATGGATTTGCTATTGCTAATACTGTCAGTCATGTCCTAGTTTTATATTGCATTTCTAGTGTATAATGCCTCTTCCCCTTCTATAACATGCTAAATCATAAAAGTCTGACAATCATCTGTTTTCCTGTCTCCTATTATCTGGGCTCTAACAGTGATTCTCAAATGGTCTACCTACAGCAGTGCCTGGGGAAGAAGCCAAGGAAACTGTGTATTGTATTGATCTCTCTCTTTTGTGGGGAGGGGTGCGTTTTAGTTATTCTTGAACTTTTAATCCCATGAACAAGTCCATACCTTTTTCTTGGCAACATTTTTTGCAAATGTTTTGCTATTGTCTTCTTCCTAGAGAGACTGACTGGAGAAAGTCACCCAGCTGACCTCTGTGCCTAAATAAGACCAGAACTCATAGTCTCCTGGTTTCTAGCCTGGTTCCTTTAACCACTACATCAAACTAGCCTTCATGTGGGCCACAGTTATACTGAAATCCCAGGTATAGCCCATAAAAATGATCATAGCAAAATCAGCAATCTCTACCTTGTAATTGGCTAATCATCTCACAGAACAAAGTCATCTGTCTCTAGACCAGTTACTGCTAGCTTGGGGTACCCAGACACGCATGCACACACATACACATTTGAAGGGGTCCATAAGCTTGAATGGTAAAAAAAAAAGTTTATCTTCACTAACCTCTAACTGAAATTAAAATTTTCAATTATTGTACTGTAAGTATGAACACAGTCAAATTCCAATCATGTCCATTACTTAGTACAGTATGGTATTAAATGGTTATTAGTTTAATAATTTAATAAAAAATAATAAAGCTATTATATTGATGTATTTTCATATTTTGATAACTATTGTGGATAATTGGTTGTGTGTCTGGGCACACAAATATATATTTGTGTGTGTGTTTGTGTTTATGTGTGTATGTATATCTATACATACATACATACATACATACATACATACATACATACATACATACATTTTATACATTTAGGTGCTTTTTCTGAGAAAAGATACATAGGATTCATCCTTCTCTCAAAAATGTCCATGTCACAAAAAGATTAAAAACTCCTGCTCTAAACATGAAGAAAAAGTCATCTACTGTTCTCCATATGTATGCAAATCAAACATTTTTTATCGTCATGCAGATCTAGATGCATACCAGCCATGCTTTGGATTAACTAGTAACCCCAAAGCAGATACTCTTATTCATGGCAAAAGTTCAAGCATTATTCTTTCTCATCTTTCATGCTAGGTTATCCTTCTGTTAGAATTATGGCTACTCTTTTTAGTCATCTTCAAACACATGCAACTTCTCTGTCTACTTCCATCAAGATGGATATGGCTTTAGAGCAGTGGTTCTCAACCTGTGGGTCGGGATCCTTTTGGGGGTCAAACGACCCTTTCACAGGGGTCACCTAAGACCATTGGAAAACACATATTTTCAATGGTCTAAGGAACCAAGACACCAATTTTATGGTTGGGGGTCACCACAACATGAGGAACTGTATTAAAGGGTCGCGGCATTGGGAAGGTTGAGAACCACTGCTTTAGAGGTAAGACAGTGTTGGTAGCATTATGTACAAGCCAAAACATCAGAGATTGCAGCAAACCTTAATGATAGCAATTCTACTCGTGTTTACCTCTATCCAGATGCTCTTGGTTTTTCTCCTGGGTGTGATCTTCAACAGTGGATCAAAGCACTGGATAAAATAGAATAAAGCCAGGTGGATCTGACTTGGTTGAACAGCTCAAGCTTCCAGCAACAAGCAGAAAGAATTGCATTAGAGGTTTTATACTGAAAGCCCTAGAGATATTTGACAAGCAGTGTGAATAGCTCCTGGGATGCTGGTCTCTAACGCCAAAACTTTGGAATCATGTCCTATGAAACAAGTACAAAATTGGCATCCCAAATCACAAATGAGTTTGTTTATTTTTGAGGTGTCCTCATATATTTTTAGATGATTTTGCTGCAAGAAAAATTAATAAGGCTATCGCTCTTTACACCTTCCATCTCTGAATGATGTCATATGTTGAAATCTACTAAAATATAAGCCCATCATGGGCTGTAATATAATACAAATTACAACTGTATTAGAAAGCAAAGAATAAAATATAGGTAAAGGAAATGACTTAGCTGCAGATGATAGAACAATACGTGAGACTACAACAGCAAAGATCACAGGTTAATTACCAACTCACAAGATAACAAAAGAACTTTTTAAAAATGCACTCCTTTTCTTTTATTATTCTTTTCCTGAGTTGTCTACCTTACTACTGAGCTTTTCCTGTTTTAAAAAAAATCAGATCATTGAAGAACAGGAGAAATTTTGGAGCTTCCTTTATATTATTTTTAATTTAAACCTGATCAATGTAAATAACAAGTATTTTTCAGTACTGGCTCATCTGGATTTTTGGCAGTGAGGTGAAATCTCCCCATCTGAAGTGACAGTCAATATGATGAAGCGGTACACCAGTGAACCATTCTTTTTCAATAACTTTTTTTTTTATTTTCAAAACAAACACAACACATCCTTCTTTACATACTGTAGAAAGTGTATCAGTTGGTTACAAAAAGGCTTTCATGCATTTCTTCCACAGTCAACAAACATAATTCATATTAACCCAAGTATTTTAACTCAGATATTTATACATGTTACCATCATCATACCTCCATTTTCATTTGACTATAATTGTTTAAACGTCCTTCATAAAATATACCAAGGTTTAATACATAACCACATACTGGCATTTCATTTACTATTTCTAAAATCCTCCAATAACACTGAATCATTATGTCCTATTCTAGCTAAACATTCACAATATTTATAACAAATTTTTTCTAATCCTCCTTTCCAAATCACTGTTTACAATTTACCTCCAGTTTCCTTATGTTGTACACATACCTGTACTCGTTATCATTATCCTTCCTCTATTTAACTATATCCTGTATCATAATATTTTCCCCCTAATAATCAACACTTAACTGTATCTAACTTAGTTCTTTTTTATTAACCTTTATATATAATTCAAAAGGATTTCTAATCTTCCTTTCATGGGTACCATTCAATATTCATATCCAATTATTACTTATCATAACACTACACATTGTACACATTATTATCATTATCAATTATTATTTAACTATATCTATTGTCACTAAATTTCACTAAGTTTAATTAGTTTTAAATTATACTCTTCCATCTATCAACCTGTATCTTTCCAGTAGCAAAACAGTCTCATATCTTCTGCCATTTGTGGTGTCAGTCCTCTGATCATCTCCTTAATCAACTTTGTATGGACTCCTCTTAGCAATTCCTTGCTTATAAAATCTCTCATGTAATTTCAATGCCCTTCTTCTGTTTCCTTAATCAGCTTATCTTTGATAGTCGGTAGTGTTATCAATGATATTGCTAATAAAATTTCTCTCTTTAAATCCATAAATTCTTTTGTTTTTTCTTATTCTGTATCTTGCCATCTGGGGTAGATTTCCCCTCCATTTAATTCCTCTTTCAGTATTCCACCCTTTCCATTTTCAGAGACAAAACAATCACCATAAAAATCAGCAAATTTAATTTCTTTATATTCATTTTCCTCTTTGATTTTTAGGATTTTAACCACCACTTCTTCCTCTTGATAAACATCTCCAACTTCTTCATCATATTTTACTGTTAGATGCTCTAAGTCTTCTAACTTCTTCTCTATCCTCTCATATGTGTTTAATAATTTCTGTACTTCTAAGAATATCTTTTGCAGACTTAAAATTTCTTTCTGCTGTTGAAATTGTGCCATTATCTACAGCTAACAAACACTGCTGCTCTAGCTTGGAAGGTTTTAATGTGCATTACGGAGACCTGGGTGGCCATGAGGGGTGTGTGCCCCTTAGCGAACTATGCCTACCAGGCTTCCGGGAGTTTCACCAGCCGAGAGCCCAGGGCAGGGATGGGGGGGTGGCGGTGGTTATTAGGGAAAGTCTCAGACCTCAGGAGGTCACTGTGCCTCAGATAGGCCGGTGTGAGTCCCTCTTTGTGAAGTGGGGCCTTGGAGCTCAGGTGGGCTTTTTTGTTACATACCTGTCTCCCTGCTACATTTCATCGGCCCTGCCGGAGCTGCTGCATGTATTAGCTGGATTGGCGGTTGATTTCCCCAGGCTCATGGTCCTGGGGGATTTCAATCTGCCTTCCATTGGTGAGACATCCAAGTCAGCTCGGGAGTTCATGGCTTCCATGACAGCTATGGACCTAACTCAGTTAATTCAAGACCCCACCCATAATGGGGGACACACGCTCGACCTGATTTTTGTCTCTGGGCAGTGGATGAATGATCTAGATTTAGGGGATATTTCTATTCAACCCTTGTCATGGTCTGATCATTTCCACATCAGGCTTGACTTCCATACCGCTACCCCTCCGCCCCAGGCACCTGATGGACCCCGAAAGGTTCCTGATGGAGCTTGGAACTTTTCCTGAATCCCTTGCTCTAAACTCGACCGAAGCCCTAGTGGAAGCCTGGGATAGGGCTGCCGCTGGGGCCTTGGATCGCATTGTGCCTTTGCGGCCTCTGACCCGGTGTTGATCCTGGATGGCTCCCTGGTTTACTGAGGAGCTCCGGTAGATGAAACGCCATAAAAGACACCTAGAGAGTGGTTGGAGGGCCAGCCGGTCCGAATCTGATCAAACACTAGTAAGAATTCATATTAAATCCTACTTAGTGGCGATAGAAGTGGCAAAACGGCAATATTTTTCCGCTCTTATTGCATCTGCAAATAACCGCCCAGCCGTCCTATTTAGGGTGACCTGCTCCTTACTTAACCAAGGAACTGGGGAAGACCCCTTGCAGGGTAGGGCTGAAGAATTTGTTCAGTATCTGCAGGATAAAATCGCTCAGATCCGGACAGGCTTGAACTCTGACTGGGTAGATTCAGGCGAGCCGACGGGGATGAATCTTGAGGAGACAATCTGGGATGGGTTTGACCCTGTGACCCCCGAAGGCATGGACAGGATTATGGGGAGACTCAGTGCTGCCACTTGTGTGCTGGACCCGTGTCCCTCTTGGTTAGTTTCGGCTTCCCGGGAGGTGACACGAGGCTGGCTCCAGGCGATTACCAACGCTTCATTGAGAGAGGGGTTCTTTCCCACCGCCTTGAAGGAGGCGGTGGTGAGGCCCCTCCTCAAGAAGCCTTCCCTGGACCCAGCTTCTTTATCCAACTATCGTCCAGTCTCCAACCTTCGCTTTGTAGCAAATGTTGTTGAGAGTGTGGTAGCACGTCAGCTTCCCCAGTACCTGGATGAAGCTGTCTACCTGGATCCGTTCGAGTCAGGTTTCAGGCCCGGGTACAGCACAGAGACGGCATTGGTCGCGTTGGTCGATGATCTCTGGCGGGCCCGGGGCAGGGGCTGCTCCTCTGTCCTGGTCCTATTAGACCTCTCGGCGGCTTTCGATACCATCGACCATGGTATCCTACTGCAATGACTCAAGGGGTTGGGAGTGGGGGGCACCATTTTACGATGGTTCTCCTCCTACCTGTCGGATCAGTCGCAGTTTGTGTTGACTGGAGGGCAGAGATCGACCCCCAGGCGCATCACTTGTGGGGTGCCCCAGGGGTCGGTTATCTCACCCCTCCTGTTCAACATATACATGAAACCGCTGGGCGAGATCATCCATGGTTTTGGGGTACAGTATCATCAATATGCTGATGATACCCAACTTTTCATCTCTACCCCAAACCACCCAAACGATGCCCTCGACATGATGTCCCGATGCCTGGAGGCTGTGCGGATCTGGATGGGGAGGAACAGGCTCAAGCTCAATCCCTCCAAGACTGAGTGGCTGTGGTTTCCATCATCCCGACTTGTACATCTTGTCCCATCTTTGACGATAGGGGGAGAAATTTTAGCCCCCTCAGAGAAGGCTCGCAATCTGGGAGTCCTCCTGGATACGCAGCTTAGTTTAGAAGAACACCTGACGGCCGTGACCAGGGGGGCCTTTTACCAGGTTCGCCTGGTACGGCAGTTGTGCCCCTTCCTGGATCGGGATGCTCTGTGTACAGTCACTCATGCCCTCGTCCTTTCTCGCCTGGACTACTGCAACACTCTCTTCATGGGGCTGCCCTTGAAGAGTACCCGGAGGCTTCAGCTGGTCCAGAATGCGGCCGCACGGGTTGTCATGGGGGTACCTAGGTGCTCCCATGTTACACCCCTTTTAGGCGGCCTGCACTGGTTGCCGGTTGTTTTCCGGGTGCGATTCAAGGTATTAATTATCACCTTTAAAGCGCTCCATGGCTTAGGCCCAGGGTACCTGTGAGACCACCTACTGCCACCAGTAGTCTCCCAACATCCAGTACAATCCCACAGAGTTGGCCTCCTCAGGGTGCCGTCGGCCAGACAGTGTTGGCTGGTGACCCCCAGGGAGAGAGCCTTCTCTGTGGGAGCGCCTTCCCCCCTGACCTCCGGTCCTTCCGACGCGCCCTAAAAATTTGGCTTTTCCAGCAAGCCAGCCTGGCCTGTTAATTTTAACTTATTCTAAATGCATTGTCTTTTAAATTCGGTTGTTTTTTTGGCTATGTATATAATTTTTTTAACTTTGGGATGTGTGTTTTTTTAATGTTGTATGCCGCCCTGAGTCCTTTTGGAGAAGGGCGGCATATAAATCCAAATAAACAGAAACAGAAACAAGATTAAGCATAGATTCACAATAACTTTTTATTTTCACTTTTCTTTTGTTAAAGATGTCAAAGGGACATCTGTATGCTTTTCTTCTTATCACTCTCTATAAACAAGCAGTGAGACCTTGGAGTACCAAGCCAGGATAATCAGTGAGAAAAGTAACAGTGTTTCATTTCCAATACACAAACCTCCAGCCTCCAAGTAGCAGTGTTATTGTTGCAATTTTCTTTGTTTCTTTTTGTATCTTTTTTGTATTTCAAGTTTTTAAAAAAGTCTGATTTTTGAATGAGTTAGAAGAAACGCACAGTAATGAAAGAGGAGAATTTTAGTCCAAAGATTACAAAGTATAATAAAAGAAAAAAGTAGAAGAAGAAAACTTAATCCATTCATTTTAAAAGGCTTGCATAAATTCCATCCATGAAGATAGCATTTAAAAAGTAAGATAACCCACTGTCCAAAATCATTCCAAACTTAATTCCGCTGCTTATTTATTCTGTTCTCCAATTAAAATTAATTTTAAATTTTTTATAGGCAGTCTCTTTTAAAATGGTAAAAATTCCTGACCAGCTCGAAACACTTTCTCTTTCCGTATCCTTCCATTTTGGAGCCACCCCAACTTCATCAGCCTAATGGCTGGATTTTTTGTTGCCGGCTTGATGAACTTCTCTTGGATCGATCAGGGACTTTGCGATGTCCCTGAGACCAGCAAGACGTATTCTTCCTGTTCACTGTCTCTGCGGGACAGTTTAGGTCTGATTGGACCACAAAGCGGCAAAGTATCGGCTGCGGTTTCGGAGCATCGAGACCACACGTCCGTATCATTGCGACGTTGGCGCCTCCTCCTGAACCATTCTTTAAAGGCAGTGAAGTGGGTTAGCTCAGGGAAAAACAATAACATTAATTTCAGAAATATGATATTGTGATAGAAAGTTACAAAACTGACCAGAGCAATGCATGCAAATGCCTCCTAATTTTCAATTTTTTAAAAAAAAATCCCTATTCTCTTCTAACTGCAATTCTTTCTGTGTCCTGGTTCCTTCGGATATGGATGAATGGATTCAACACAGATGTCACAGTACAGACAAAGGTTGCTTTCTGGGTTGAGAAAACAAAAGCAAGCTAGAAACCAATACTACCAGAGAACAAGATTATGATAATCAAGTCAGTACTGATGGGGGGGGGGGGGCTTGTGCTTCCTAGGTTTTAAAAATGAATGTTGATAATTGTAGAGAATATGTCTTCACAGGAGATAATGATGATGGCTAAAGGCCCTAGTACCTTCCACCTCCAGGGACACAGTGGCTCAGTGGCTAAGATGCTGAGCTTGTCAATCAGAAAGGTAGGCAGTTCAGCAGTTCGAATCCCTAGCGCCGCGTAATGGAGTGAGCTCCAATTACTTATCCCAGCTTCTGCCAATCTAGCAGTTCGAAAGCATGTAAAAATGCAAGTAGAAAAATAGGGACCACCTTTGGTGGGAAGATAACAGCATTCCATCTGCCTTCAGTGTTTAGTCATGCCGCCCCATCACCACAGAGACGTCTTCGGACTGCGCTGGCTCTTCGGCTTTGAAATAGAGATGAGCACTACCCCCTAGAGTCGGGAACGACTAGCACGTTTGTGCGAGGGGAACCTTTACCTTTGCCCTCCATCTCTTCCTCCTCCCCCCAAAAAACCCCCCAGCAACTATGGAAATGTCACTCTGTTTGTTCTCATGTTCTTAAGAAAGCTCTCATCCTGCCCAGAAGTCTCACTATGGCTGACTTTACCTCCTGGTTCCTTAGTGTATAGATGAAGGGATTCAGCATTGGTATCACCATTGCATACAAGAGAGAAATAAAAGTGCCTTTTTGGGCTGAGTACGCAGAGGGAGGCTGGAAATAAAGGCAGCTGATAGTGCTGTAGAACAAGATCACCACCGCCAGATGTGAGCCACAGGTGGAAACCGCTTTGCATTTCCCAGCTGCTGAGGGAATTTTCATGATGGTGGAGAATATTAGTGCATAGGAGATAATGATGACAGCTAAAGGCCCCAGCAAATCCACCACCCCTTCCGTCTGTGCCAAGAACTTTATGTGCCTTGTATTAGAACAGGAGAATTCCAGGAGAGGATAGACATCACAGAAAAGGTAAGGGATTTCCATAGAAGTACAGAAAGAAAGGCGTGATATCAGAAGGGTATAGAGTAAAGAGTGGAGCCCGGAAATGATCCAGGATCCAGAAACCAAAAATAGGCAGCACTTGTGGCTCATCACAGTGACATAATGCAGTGGGTGACAGACGGCCACGTAGCGGTCATAAGCCATGCAGGCAAGGAGGAAGTTATCTGTGTTACCAGAGGTGAGAAAGAAATACATCTGGGTCAAGCATTCACAGAAGGCGATGGTCTGAGTCTGGGACATCAGATTTATCAGGATTTTGGGAACGGTGGTGGAAACAAAAATGATGTCAGCCAAGGAGAGATGGCACAGAAAGAAGTACATCGGGGCCCGAAGGAGATGGTTGTCTAAGCAGATAAGCAAGACAATGAGAAAATTCCCTAGAAGGGCCAGCAAATAAATGGACAGAAAAAGCAAGAAGAAAAGACTCTGATATTCAGGTCTACTGGAGATCATCAAAAGGGTTATTTCTGAGTTGTCTGTTTGGTTCTGGTTGGCCATTTCACAGCTGAAAATGAATGAGAAAGAGATTAATATCTGACTTAACTGGTATCAATGTACATGACAGTTTTATTTCTAACATGGGTCTCATCTTGGCTGTTTTTGCTTCTTTCCTTTGGCCTTATTTATTTCGGGGGTGACATGGTAATGTTCATACAGACACACACATACCCTACAAACCTACACCCACAGATTTTAAGCTAGTATATTCTTTCTTTTACACAATATGTCCCAATTGTCCATAAGATTCCAAGCACATCTATGAATATAATTATCCAATGACAGTGATTCACTGCCTTATAAATTGACAATTTCAGCAAATAAAGTAAGCGCTCTTGAGCTTTAGATGTCAGCAATAGCTCAACTTTTTTTGTAAAGTTTTTGGGGAAATGTTGATGATGCACCAGACTTTCTGCAAGGCAGGCAACCAAACAGAATTGCTGAAAAGCCTGATCTAAAATCAACACAACTGTTCTTTTGACAAATTTCATATCCTGGGGTTAACAAGTGCGCCTTTGTTAATGTTTATGGGACTCTGCATTGATCAGACCCACATCGTTTGGATCAACATCAAATTCCTCCATTTGTATTGCTCTACAAATTGTCCGAAATGAATCTCTTCAGGCAATGGTTTCAGGTATCTTTATGCCAAATTCTTTCTAATATTTGATATATTTAATTTGGGAATGGTGTTTACATTATGATAAAAAATAACAAAGCTGTATTTACTGGAGATGAAACAGATGCCCCTGTTATTCTGGAGTCTAGTACTAAAATTGCTTTATCATCCACTATATAGAATATGAGTGCCATTTTGAATGTTTGTAAATAGATTCACAATAGTTTTGTTTTAGATTTATCAATGAAATTATAGCCCAGTCTATTTCTATAAGGTCAGAGTCTTACTTTTTCCTTCAAATGCTGAAGGGTCGGTTGGTTGGCATACCTTGCATCTGTTTGAAAGTTGTTGCATTTCAGATTTACTCTGAACAGATTTTTCCCTTTATAGGGTTTTTAAAACATCCCGGTGTTTCATACATTGTCTCCTAAAAATGTTTCCCATTTCTTCATGTTCTGGTAAAGGAGAATTTCTTGAAATCAGTTTTGCTGGGTTGCTGTTACTGATTAAGAGCTGGAAACATATGCTGCTAAAACAATATTAAATTTTGTCTGAGGGCTGTAGAGGATCTCATTTACATTGCACAGAGTGGAATGTGATCTGTAATTATTACCATAGCAGGATCTGTCAGAGATGATTTACGCTGTAAAAGAGATGAAACAAATTTGCCTGTGCATTTTATGGGCTTGTGAATCATATGTGCAACCATAATCATAACCAATTTTTCATCCCATCCTTTCAATAATTTCAACTTAAAGAACAATTCCTTAAGTTTACCATTTAGCTTCTTGAATATATTCTTCTTAGGTACTTTTCACTGGTCTAGAATTCTAATTTGGATCATCCTTCCCCCAGTAATTTTACATTCTGCAAGATTTATGAGCTTTACAAAAAAAATGACTGTAAATCTGAAATGTATACGATGCTTAGACCCATGAGAAAAAAATCCTTTAATAAAGATAAACCATCTTTTTATCACCAAAATTGTCTCACTTTTAGAGACTGCACAGGTATAAAAGATAACCAGATAACCTGTGACTCATTGGGACCCCATTTTAGAGATATTTCCTTACCAAATTGAATCCCTTCAACAATGGTAGAATTTCTAATGTACGTGAAAAAAATCTTTGAAATTCACAGAGATATTCAGAAATGTTTCTGCCTTGAAAGTAGCCTATGTTGAACTGTATGGTACAGTCAAACATTAGCAACTGATCACAGGAAATGTTTGATGATATTTTGTATTATGTGATAAAATACTTTATGACAAGTTTATTACTTTATTACAAGTTTAATTCCATGGGACTCATGGGTCCTGAATTTTGGACACATTCCTGAATTTTGGACACATTCTCTAAGTTAGCCCATTTGAAATTCTTGATTGAAAAAAATGCCCTATAGAGCACTGTTTTACCCAGTTAAAGGTTACAGACATCAGATGTATGCAGATCTATAGATCTATAGAGCCATGGTGGTGCAGTAGTTAGAATGCAGTACTGCAGGCTACTTCTGCTGACTGCCGGGTTGACTCAGCCTTCCATCCTTCTGAGGTTGGTAAAATGAGGATCCAGATTGTTGGGGGCAATATGCTGACTCTATAAACCGCTTAGAGAGGGCTGTAAAACCACTGTGAAGCGGTATAAGTGCTACGGCTATATAGATAGCTAACTCTCTAACTTAGAAGAGCTGTTTTCAATACTTCATCCTAAACTATAGCATTTTAACAAAAACATCTTTCTATTTAGTTTGTGAATTTGTTCCAACAATCATCACATTTAAATTGATTTCCCTGAAATGTCAAGTCTTTTATGTTTAATCCCACTTTCTAAGCCTTGACACAAATAAAACTCTGGTTTTAATTTCTTCAGCAGTTCTTAAGCCAGTTCTCCCTGTCTATGAAATGTCACCTGCATTTTCCCAAAGTCTGATACTAATGAGCCTAACCAGCACTTGAAAGTGGGAGGGGATTTCCCAAATACTTGGTAAACTTGGATCTAAATTTATGCTGTAATAGCAATAGCAACAGCTCACTTATAGCCTTTTCTATCACTTCACAGTGCTTTTACAGCCCTCTCTAAATGGTTTACAGAGTCAGCATATTGCCTCCCCAAAATCTGGGTCCATGTTGTATTGACCTCGGAAGGATGGAAGGCAGAGTCAACCTTGAGCTGGTAATAATATTCTTTATTATTTGTTTACCTTATCCTATCTTTTAAAGTATATGTGTAGGTATGTGTGTATTACTTACACAAATACATATGTATATATACTGTGAGCACCATCTTCCCCTCAGATTTCTTATTTTTCAGAAAAAAAATAAGCGGAAGTAATATATGCAGATGCCACCACAAAATTGTGTGTGTGTGTGTGTGTGTGTTGTATTTGTGCTGATAAATAAATTAAGGGAGACTAGTATAGATCTATTTCAAAATAGATCTATACTAGTCTCCCTTTATTTATTTATCAGCACAAATACAACACATATATAAAAAGGCAACATTAAAAATAAAAATATGGTTTTCTGCCTGGATGGTCTTCTGTAATGAGCTGAAGGACAGAAAGGGGGAGTAGTAAATATATATCACTTTTTTATTTTGTGGTGGCATCTGCATATATTACTTCCGCTTATTTTTTTTCTTATATATATGCACCCAAACTGTTTCTTACACAAACAATACATTATTTTTTCTCTAAAAAACCATGTTACTAACATAGCTTCTGAAGGCTGGCTTCATGTCAAAGACAGCTCACAATTGCTGGCCTGATGCCTTTTAACTACCACTGGCTCTTTAAAGTATTATGATGGTGACCAATCTACACTCACACCAACGCAAACAACAATGGGATGTACAGGAAGATAACAGCTATCTTAGTTATATAAATACAGTAACTGGTTTCCGAATGCTCCTTGTCTCCCTCCTGAGTGACAAAACACAGTTTTCAAAATAGTCTCAGCTTCATATGTGGAACTTTGCTGCCCTCTTTTGCACCTGATCATCCTAAACAGAAAAGATGAAAGACAGAAACCAAGCACTGTGTTATCTAAACGGAATTCTACGGTGCAGGTGAAGATTAGAATCTGTGACTAAAGCTATCTGTTTATAAATTACTTCCCTCTCTTAGTCAAAGCAACAATTTGGAATCTAAAATCCTCTTGGATTGCAAAGGAATTGATGGGTATAGTGGAAATCATCTTCTGGAGGCTTTCAAGAAGAGACTGTACTGCCATCTGTCAGAAATGGTGTAGGGTCTCCTGCTTGGACGGCGGGTTGAAATAGATGATTTACAAGGTCCCTTCCAACTCTGTTAATCTGTTAAATCTATTAATCCATCTAATTTTTAAAGCAAAAGAGCTGAGACTCACCTCATCAGAAGCTGCTAGTTCCACTTCTGAATCTATGGGTGAATAGTCTGTTTTAATCTAGATTGAAAATGAATTGAGAAGATCTTGGTTTCTTTTTCTTTAGATTCTGTAGGAACCTATTCTGAAGCTTTATGAAAAAGAAAAGGATCCCAAAGCAGATGGAATTGTAGTTTTAAAACCAGCCAGATTTTTTTATAGTTCTTATCCTTCATGGTTTGACTGGAGATGAAGTTTCAATTCAGTTGTTAGTTGATTTGTCCCCACCCCTCAAAAAAACATTTTTCCCAATCATTCCTCAGTAGGGTTTGTGCATTACTGTGACTCTTTCTAGATTATAAGTACAGTATCTTGATAATAAAACTGCAAACATTTCATTGGTCCAGGGAATTGTCCACAGGAGTTTAGTCAATGGTGCATACAATTCTAAGGAGAGCTTATTAAATAACCAATTGTTGATTTGTCATGGGGTTCAGCGCTACATATCTCCCACCCTAATCAACCCTACTCTGAACAGGTAAATCTAGCTATAGCCCCATCTTCTAGAAATTCTAAGAATTACAAAGGAAATCCCAAATTGGGTGTGCATTTCAAGGGGTTCTTTCAGTATTTCTATAAAAAATGTGTAGAATAAGAATTGACAATAACGACCAATTTTCCAGATGTCTAATGGCAAATTTTGGTACAAATTTCTATAAAAATCGTATCCCATCGGGTATTTTTTTCAAGAGTATTCTCATCAAAGAGGCCTCCATCAATAACCAAGAAAGAAAATTCCCAACTCCATTGTTTATGGAATTGAAATACTTTTACTGGTTATGAAAAGATAGCAACGAAAGTAAACCAAGATCTGAGCCAGGAAGGCACGAACAAGTACATATCAAATGATAACCCAGCCCCCTCCCTCCAATGACCCCACCCCAGTGTCCAATCTGCAACTCCCTTAGGTCTCATGTGGATTGCATCTCCAAAATGCATCATCATGTTGGTATGTAGGACGGTTGACCTTGATCAAGTCCAAACACCAGCCACCAACATGCGCAGAAGATGGTGAGAAGAAAACTCCCTTTTCCATATCACCTCCTGTACCATTTATTCCCATCCCAAATACCATGCCCCCACCCTCCCCGTTTATATGGCAGCCGATAGCAAGTAAGCGAAGCAGAGGCTGACAGACTATAATTTATGATTACATTTCAGGCAAAAAAAGAGGAAGCAAATATGCCGGCTCTCTTTTGAAGTTTAGGGACTGAAGAATGAATCTTAGAGATTTAAAGAAACCCAACATTTCCTCTTCCTAGTTCGGTGACCATCATACAGTTTTGATTGTGGTGTCTGGAGCTTATGGCAGCTATAATTCCCCTGCTCTGGGCATCCTCTTAGACTGTTACATAGTAGAACTGGCCCTCACCAAGGCTCTGAGAGTTGTCCTTATAAGGCTGTTGTTATTGTTTTAGACAGTAAGATTCCAATGAAAAGTTCTCTCTTAGGTGTATATAGATAACGGCAATATATTCCATGCAAAAGTACTGATTGTTTTAAATGGGCCAATAAATGCAGTTATGTTCTTGTTAAAACCAGATCTGATATGGGGCAAAGAAAGAAAAAAAGATCATTCCTTGCTTGAAATGGCAAATCCTTTTTGGGTCTAATGAAAAAAGAACTGGGGGAAAATTTTGGAATTTTGTTAGTATGTTGACAGCAGCAAGACTATTGTATACACAAAAATGGAAGGACACTGCGATTCCTACCACAGGCAAATGGCTGCAGATGCTGATGGAGTTGGCTGAAATGGCAAAATGGACTATCTTGATTAAAGAAAAGAATGTAAGTACTTTTATTTCCACATGGAGACCTCTTCTGAACTTTGTGCTTGAAGTGGAAAAGAATGTAACTTTGATTTTGGGTTTTATCGATTAGACTGATAGATCCTTATAGAAATGGCTAGTTTATATTATTATGAAAAAAAACAAAAAGTTGTGATTTGATGTTAATGCCTTATTTTACTGCAAAAGTCGGAAGTCAATGCTTCTTTTTTCTCTAATTCTCCCTCACTTCTCTTCCCCCTCTTCCTCCCCGCCGTTTTCCTATTTTCTTTCCTATTTTGTATCTTATTTTATCTTATAACTCAATAAAAATGTTAAACGACAGAAAAAAGAAATGGCAAATTTGTAGGTGTAACTGTAGCCATCCCTCCAACACTACCCCAACAACCCACTTCTTCTGATTCCAGGTCTAGTTCCTCTACTTTCCTCCACCTGAAGTTCTGAGGATGATCAGAAGTCAATTTCCAGGGATAAGTAAGGCATTCCATAGCTCAGGGGTGTCCAAACCTGGGAACTTTAGGACTTGTGGACTTCAACTCCCAGAATTCCCCAGCCAGGCTGGGGAATTCTGGGAGTTGAAGCCCACAAGTCTTAAAGTTCCCAAGTTTGGACACCCCTGGTCTATGCAATCAGCTACTATCAAAATTGTAAGACTCAGACCAAATTAAAGAAAACAAACCACAGAGGGTGGTCTTGTTGTTTGAGACATTAAGAAATGTGTTTTCAGGCCTATTAAAACCATTTTTTAACTAGCCTTTGGGGTTATTCTTTTTTCTTTTGCCTCCTTGAAGAGGCATTTTTCTTCTTCTTCCACATTCAGGAAGTAAGAATCTTCTAAAGTGGTGTCTGTTCTGTTACACAAACATGTATAATTATAGAAGAGATCTCTCTGTCATTCAAATGATTACTTTTTGTAAAATGTCATTTGATGATATTGGCGGCCCTACTTTCCTCCACCTGAAGTTCTGAGGATGATCAGAAGTCAATTTCCAGGGATAAGTAAGGTATTCCATAGCTCAGGGGTGTCCAAACTTGGGAACTTTAAGACTTGTGGACTTCAACTCCCAGAATTCCCCAGCCAGGCTGGGGAATTCTGGGAGTTGAAGTCCACAAGTCTTAAAGTTCCCAAGTTTGGACACCCCTGCCATAGCTCATCAGACTGCTGCACTTTCTATTTTAAAAATGGTCATGCCTTGTTTTAGAAAACCCACTGTCCTCTAATGCTTGAGACTCTGATTCTTTCTTTATGGCAGTGTTGAAGAGCTCTCTGTTTATCTTAAAGTACAGCTAGCCTCTGGCTTACAACCCTGTAATGACTGTTCAAAGATACAACAGCCTTGTAAAAAGTGACCTTACGACCTGCACATGGACTTATGTCTGTCCCACTACCCTCTCAGTCACGTGATCTCAACTTAGGTGCTCGGCAACTGTCCCACATTTATGACCAGCTGCCGTGTCCTGCAGTCACGTGATTGTAGTTTGCAATCTTTTTTTGCTGATTTCCAGTAAAACTATGTCCATGGGGGAAGCTGAGTTCACTTAATGACCATGTGATCCAGGGTGACTTGCTTAACCACTACCATAAAAATTGTCCTTAAAATTGGGTCTGACTCAAATTATGAGTGGAAATTCTGGCCCCAATTCTGGCTGTAAGTCAAGGACTAGCAGAAAATAATATTGCCATGAAACCTGTTGTTCCTGCTACCAATCATCCTATCGTGATTGTACTTTTCCCAGTTGTTGCATTGTATTCATACAATACAATAGCAGAGTTGGAAGGGACCTTGGAGGTCTTCTAGTCCAACCCCCTGCCTAGGCAGGAAACCCTATACCATTTCAGACAAATGGCTATCCAGCATCTTCTTAAAGACTTCCAGTGTTGGGGCATTCACAACTTCTGGAGGCAACTTCTGTTCCTCTGATTAATTGTTCTAACTGTCAGGAAGTTTCTCCTCAGTTCTAACTTGCTTCTCTCCTTGATTAGTTTCCACCCATTGCTTCTTGTTCTGCCCTCAGGTGCCTTGGAGAATAGTTTGACTCCCTCTTCTTTGTGGCAACCCCTGAGATATTGGAACACTGCTATCATGTCTCCCCTAGTCCTTCTTTCTATTAAACTAGACATACCCAGTTCCTGCAACCGTTCCTCATATGTTTTAGTCTCCAGTCCCCTAATCATCTTTGTTGCTCTTCTCTGCACTCTCTCCAGAGTCTCCACATCTTTTTTATATCGTGGTGACCAGAACTGAATGCAGTATTCCAAGTGTGGCCTTACCAAGGCATTATAAAGTGGTATTAACACTTCACGTGATCTTGATTCTATCCCTTTATTTATGCAGCCTAGAACTGTGTTGGCTTTTTTGGCAGCTGCTGCACACTGCTGGCTCATATTTAAATGGTTGTCCACTAGAACTCCAAGATTCCTCTCACAGTTACTACTACTGAGCAAGGTACCATCTATACTGTACCTGTGCATTCCATTTTTATTGCCTAAATGTAGAACCTTACTATTTATTTATTTGTATTTATTTATTTAAATGTATTAGCTGCTTAATTTTAAAGAATTTCTGACTTCCTCCAAAGTGACAAGCCTGAGAAAAGTTATACTCTTCAAAGTTGTCATTAGACAGTGTTTGAGCAGGAAAAAAAAAACCTCTATTTCAATACCAGTATAGCTAAATATGAGTTAAATCTATATCTGGGTTTAGGGGTGTAAATGAAGGTAATGTGATTAGCACAAAAAAAATGTTGCCATCTTTGTGCCATAATTAAGTCCAAGTGAGGAAGGGCTTTGGGCATGAGACTTCTATGGCTAACTTCAAATGGAAACACACTTTCCCACCTTCTTATTCTTATTTGGACTAGAAGACAGACCTTCAAGGTCCCTTCCAACTCTACTATTGTATTGTATTGTATTGTATTGTATTGTATTGTATTGTATTGTATTGTATTGTATTGTATTGTATTGTATTGTATTTCTTCAGCAGCTTTTTCTTGACCTCTTCCAAGGATTTGATGTAGTTCTGTTTTTCATCAGCAATGATTCTCTTGCTTGCCCTGCAGCTCCTCTTGATAACCTTTTCTTCCACGGCCTAGGTTAGCTTCTTCTCCCTCTAAGCTCGGAGGTTTTGGCTTAAACGGTTCTCCAAATGGATAAGCAAGAGGATGAGAAAATTCCCCAGTAGAGTCCACAGGTAGATAGACAGAAAAACCAGGAAGAGAAGCTTCTTAGATGTTCACCAATAGATGTTAGGATCTATTGGAAATCATCCAAAGGCTTCTTTCTGAGTTGTCTGATTGGTTCTGGTTGGCCATTTCACAGCTATAAAAAAGAAGGAAGCAGAGATGAAGATGGGACTGAGTTGGTGTTAAGTTGGCGAGTTTTTGAAACTGCAAGAACAGAGGAGAAGAGATATACTTGAACAAGGTCAATTACGGTATTCTTTGCTAGAATCTTTCAGTTTGGTCTTGTCAAGTGGAAATTCAGTAAATAAGGAGATGTTCTTTTTAGATATGTTTGTGCAATAAATAAACATAAGTAGTTCTCAACTTATGACCAAAATTGAGCACAAAATCTATTTTGCTAAGCAAGACATCTGTTAACTCAGTTTTGTCCCATTTTACA
This sequence comes from Natrix helvetica, assembly GCF_964273705.1. Taxonomy (NCBI): domain Eukaryota; kingdom Metazoa; phylum Chordata; class Lepidosauria; order Squamata; family Natricidae; genus Natrix; species Natrix helvetica. The sequence goes on along the minus strand of NC_138548.1, from coordinate 203,051,520 downwards.
ACCTTTTTTGCTATAGTTGTTAAATGAATCACTGTAGTTGTTAAGTTAGTTAACAGCTGTTAAGTGAATCTGACTTCCCCATTAACTTACTTGTCAGAAGGTCGTAAAAGATGGTCACATGAGCCCGGGACACTGCATCTGTCTGCATATATATATATATCCTGTTCTTGTTGTATTTGGGTCTTTTCCCATGTAAGATTGAGATTGTCTTGGCAATGTTTCAGCGAGGTCTCACTCGCCATCTTCAGGCTGGGTTTTGGGCTTAAAGTGTGATCGGAGTTGCCGTCTTTCTATAAATCTTGTTGGGGTGTGTGTGGAGTGCTGGCTTTGTTTCAGTAAGTGGAATGATTAGTTGTGTGGTTGTATCATGATTGGGAGATTGGTGCTGATTGGTGCTGGCTGTGTGTCTATTGTTGTTTCGTGTTGTTGTAATGGCCTGAGTGGTGGGTGGGGCTCATTTGTTGACTAGGGCTGGTTTCCAGATGTCTGGTAGGCGGGAGGTATCGTCACGTTTATTCATGTTGTGGGGGTGTTTCTCTATTTCGATAGCTTCCATAATTATTCTCTTGTTGAAGTGTTCGGTTTTGGAGATTAACCTGATTCCTTCAAAATTAATTTCATGTCCTGTAGCTTTAAGGTGCTGGAAAAGGGAGAACATTTTTTCTTTTTTTCTTACTGCCTTCTTGTGTTCTGCGATGCGTGCATTTATTCTCCTGTTCGTTTGTCCTATGTATGTTGCAGGGCAGATTTTGCATGGTATTTCGTAGATTCCTTGGTTTTCTAGCTGGATTTTGTCTTTTTGTGGAGAATTTTGCTGGTTTTGCTGATAAAATTTTGCTAATTTTATCTGTGGACCACAGATAAAATTAGCAAAATTCTCCACAAACACAATATCAAGAGAGCCTTCAACACTGACCAAAAATAGCCAGCATCTTAAGAAACCCCAAAGACAAAATCCAGCTAGAAAACCAAGGAGTCTATGAAATACCATGCAAAATAATTAATTAATAATTAATAATAATAATTTAAATAATAATTTATTAAATTTCTAGACCGCCCCCTCTCCCCGGAGGGACTCTGCCCTGCAACATACATAGGAAAAACGAACAGGAGAATAAATGCACGCATCGCAGAACACAAGAAAAAAAGAAAAAACTTCCTCCCTTTTCCAGCACCATAAAGCTACAGGACGTGAAATTAATTTACTGATAAATAAATAAAGGGAGATTAGTATAAAACTATTTCAAGCTATTTAGCTCTCATCAGCTAGCCATACCCTTACTGGGAATTTATTTATCAGCACAAATGCAACACAAATGTAACAAGGCAACATAAAAAAATGACTTTCTGCCTGGATGGCTCCTACCTATTTCCCTGGCTTAGCTGATAAAGGAGGAGATCCTGTGGCTTAGTGCCTAATGCAACTGCCTAATATGTAATACAGCCCAGGTTCAATTCCCAGTAAGGGTATGGCTAGCTGATGAAAGCTAAATAGCTTGAAATAGATCTATACTAGTCTCCCTTTATTTATTTATCAGCACAAATGCAACAGACAGACAGACAGACAGATATAGGTGTGTCTGTGTACATATAAATACACACAGACACACATACACACAGACAGACAGATAGATATAGATTGATAGATTGATAGATTGATAGATTGATAGATCGATAGATCGATAGATCGATAGATCGATCGATAGATAGATAGATAGATAGATAGATAGATAGAGACAGACAGACAGACATATCCAAATCTGATGATAAACACTTCTTATCATTTGGAGTACGCAAATTATGTCCATTATCCCCAATATGATCTTTGCAGCAAGATCTCTATCTACCAGTTACCCATCATCCACTGATCCAGACTTTCAAGGCTAAATGATTAGTTTTCTTCATTATGCAGGAATTTCCTTTCAATTCTTTCCAGTCTAACTTTACCTATAATATTATAGACTTTTCATTAGTGCACTGGCTCATCTCACAACCATTTGAGATGATGAGATGTTTAAAAAAACCAATTGCTTCTGTGAATTAAGTAGCAAATTTTATTTTAAGAGGCACTTTCCTCAGCCTTGAGAGTTTCCCTCTCTAATGAAATTGTTTTTTTCTATACAAATAAAAACTTAACCTTTTGTTTCTGTTAATTTTAGAAAGATAAAAAAGGAGACATATTGCTGGTAAGAACTAACATTTACCGTAATCTGAAGTCCTAATTGTTGGTGAAGGCACTCATTCTCTCCATCAGGGCAATGCAGCATGAAGTAGTTAGGGCTCATAGCTAAATGAATGGGAGGAACAGATGTGATCTGCCTCTATGTTCGATCCTGACTGACTCAAGTTTGACTCAGCCTCCCATCCTTCCGAGGTGGGTAAAATGAGGACCCAGATTGTTGGGGACAATATGCGGACTCAATATGCGGACTCTGTAAACCGCTCAGGGCTGTAAAGCACTATGAAGCAGCATATAAGACTACATGCTATTATTATATCCTGAACTCTTAAACAAAATGATAGAGACTCACCTTCATTCCACAAAATCTTCTTTTTAACCCTGAAATGTGTTTTGTGATTGGAAGATTTATTCCATCTTGAAAACTGAGCCAAGGATGCTGGTTTCTTTTCTTTAGTACTAGAGATCCATATTATTGCATTATTATCATACATAACAATAATAATTAATGTATTAAATTTATACACCGCCCGTCTCCCAGTGAGAATAAAGCGCCTCTTGCTTTTGAAACAAACTGGCAGCTTCCCCCATAACTGGAAACCCAATACCGAGTCTAATTTAGAAAGATTACTGGTCATTGAGATTGAGCAGGTCTTTTGTTTCACATAGCAATAGCACTTAGACTTATATACCACTTCACAGTGCTTTGCAGCCCTCTCTAAGCGGTTTATAGAATCAGCATATTGCCCCCAACTATTTGCGTCCGCATTTTACCCACCTCGGAAGGATGGAAGGCTGAGTCAACCTTGAGTCAGGTGGGATTGAACTGCCAGCAGACATAACTGGAATAGTTCTTCATTCCACCAGGGCAAGGAAAGGCCACAGGGACTATGTAGTTGAAAATGCACAGAGGAGCTCATCTGCCAGCCTTAAATGCCTTAAAACAAGAGGTGTCCACTATATACCTGCAGCACTCAAATTATTTGAACTCAAGCCAAAGGTACAACTTCTCTATGATGCTCAAAAAGCCCCGTCTCCAATTTTGCACCTTTAGAACTTGTACAATCCAAATGTCTACGATCAGCCCCAAATTGTGACTCTAATGACACCCTGGACCTATTGACAGGCTTTATGATGGTATAGTGGGAGGTAGAGTGGGATGGCCATACTTACCTATTGGCTCAGAGTATTTTTTTTTCCTTTTAGCCTTGCCCCATTAGCTATGAGTGATGGATTTTTTTCAATTCACATGGAAACAGTGCAACTAATATCTCAACCCTGGTTTCTCTCCAGATCTTCTATTCAGCATAGAATATGGTCAAAGCACTCATTAAACAGTATGTAGCAGACACAGAGGGACAATTGGATCTAGTCAAAAGATCCCAAATTTATTGGCAGTGAACAGGTACTCTAGCTCTCCTGTGGCACATCCAAACTCTGGAGGGGTTTTACTCATGCACACTGTCATGCCTCCCCTCAGCTGTCCTTGAAGACCAATATAGGAAAATTATTGGCCCAGAGAAACAATGCCCCTGTACCTCTGGACACATAGAAACAATACAGCATGTGCCTCTCCATTTCTTGTACTACATCCATATTAGTCTCATTTCACTCTTTGTTCTTTTTACAACCCTGTAGTCTCTTAATTGAGGATAGAGTCAGGGCTACTGGGTAGAGCTGAGCATTTACTAGTCGAATGCCCTTCCTGATGCCTACGTGGAGTACACAGCATATGGTCGTACGCCATTTTGAATGGTATACAAATGTGGTTATATTTCTATCTGTCTATCAATAACAGATTTGTCTGAATGCCAAGCTTCTGGGAATTCCCTAGTATTTTTGGATTTTGCTTGATCTAGGAAGCTTACAGTTTCTCAGTTGAACCTATGGTTGAATCGGTCCGTGTGTTATGAGATTAAGGAGTTTTCATTCTGTCTTCTAGCTGCTGGTTGATGTTCATGTACATACATTCTGATCATTTTCTGTCTGTCAACCCCAGGGGTGAAATTCAGCAGGTTCTGACAGATTCTGGAGAACCAGTAGTGGAAATTTTGAGTAGTTCAGAGAACTGGAAAATACCACCTCTGGCTGGCCCCAAAGTAGGGTGGGAATGGAAATTTTGCAATATCCTTCCCTCAGGAGTGGGGAGGGAATTGAGATTTTGCAGTATCCTTCCCCTGCCATGCCCACCAAGCTATGCCCACAGAACCAATACTAAAAAAAATTGAATTTCACCACTGGTCTACCCTATGTAGTGGCTGTTATAGTTCTTACACTGAACACTGTTAGATGTCTCCTGTTTTTTCTTCTTGGGCTATTGGGACTTTCGGTTGTATGCGTGGAAATGCTGTGCTTTCTAGATGCTACATTACAGTCTCTGCTGTGAGTCCTGAGAGGGTAATTCCATGGCTGTACTTCTGATTTCTTGGTATACTTGTCCATCAAAGTAAAGTAGGTAGTGAGGGAGAGGCTGATGAGGTCCATTATTCTGGTATTTTAATCTTAGTATATTTGGCTAGGTTGGGTATATTATGTAGTACTACTGCCATGGATTCTTTAGCTAGTTCCAGATCTACGGACATAAAGAATGCTGCAATACTGCATAAAACCATAATTTTATTTTCTTCTATTTTTAGGTCTTTGATTTTCTTGAGGTCCTGTGGGAGAGAGTTGATAGAATATTCATTTCCCTCTGTGAGATGTTCAAACTTTTTTGTAAGTTCAGGCTTTTTGTAAAAAGATTAATCAATCATTTTAGAATTTGTCAACCCAGCAGAAAGAGTTTTACCTTTACATATTTTGAGGCATTATTGATTGCTCTTTGAATGTACACTTTTTGCAAATTTTGAAATATTATAGATTTTAAAACAGTTTTATTGAAAGTTCATTTTCTGTGCATATATTTTTGTAAGAAAATAGTTCCATGCCTATTTTTCTTCACACATATTTTTACTCGTGTGTGTTTGTTTGTGTGTGTGTGTGTGTTAGGAAGTGCATCGCAACATTCTGAAGTCAGGGTCTATGATACATATGTATTCCAAGTCCTCCTATACCTTCAGCATACCCATCCCAAATCAGCATATTAAAATGCCATTCATCTCTGTTTGAAAATTTGTTGGGACTTGTTGCTATTAACATACAGTATCTGGTTATGTTAAAACTTATAAATGAATTATCCCTTGAATGGATTAATTTCTTCTTTCTTCTGTCCTAAATAAATTTCACCTCAATTTTATTAAGTTAGACCAGTTGCAGTCTCTCAGAACATTTTCCTTGTGACTGTAATATTTCCAAAAATCATCAGAATACTTCCCAAATTATTCTATAATTAAATACATTTTAAAAATTAATCACTACATTAAAAAAATTAACACTGGAAATCTGTGTGACTGCTTACTTCAGATCTTGGAATTCAAATAATCATCTCCATTCACAATACCAATCAAATCTATTTGTATGATTCCTTGTATTACATTATTTGTATATATTCTTTTTAGTTTTAAAAAAACATAATTTGCAATGTTATTCTACTATTTGTAAATATGGTGAGTTCTACACTGTTCAGTTTGCAAATAAAAGAACAGGAATATTGTTGTCATTATTATTTTTTTGTAAAGAGAAAGGTAAAATTCTTTAAAAATTAATACCAATACCAATTTTTACTAGTTTTGTAGAGTAAGTCTGAGGAAATGGTTTTATGGAGTGATAGTTACAATTTTCACTCCACAGAAAAGTTACTGGAAATTTTACGTATTAACAGCAAATTCATTTTTTTGATTGCTAAAACTTTAAATAGCAAGCATTCACCTCACCTTCACACAATAGGGAAGCATCAGCAGCCCAGGAAGATCTGTATGGAATAGTTCCATGTTCATTGGCCACAGGAAGCTTGCTAGTTGATGGATTGGGAGGGTGGAAAAACAGAAGGAGAATGGAAACAGGCTGGGCAAACTGGCTGGGATCCTGAGCAGAATAGTTCAAGATGGCATTTGCAACATATTCCATTTCCCTCAATTGTCTAGTAAATATTTGAATACTGAAGCAAGGAAAATTTGTTTAGATAGAATTTCCCACACACACAATTATTCAACTTGCAAACTTGCTTACAGATCCTACCCACATCCGCTGCAGCTTGAGCCCAGATTATACCAAAGATTGGTGGGGATATGATAATAATTAGATAAGCTCCATTATTGCAACCACTTATTTATTTTTTTATAAATGAAGAATAGGTATCCATTTACCAGAGATGACAGCCTGTCATGTAGCAGTAGTTTCAATTCATGCCTTCAAGTTTCAAAGCTAGTTCCCCGTCTACCAACCCACTTTAATTCTCATAAACTGTTGTTCATCACTTACCATTAACTATAACCACCCAACAATCAACCCTTCGATTTTGTTCTCCTTATTGTTTCTATATTCATTAAACAAGCATTTAACATTTTATGTGATTTCTGCAGCAGGAGTTTATAATTCTTAGTATCATATCCCAGGTACAAACTCAGATTGGGGCATATTCCCGATTCACGTTGCCGAGATTTTCTTTCCCTCTCTCAGAGAAAGCCAGATTTTGAGGAACAGAGAAGGAATTGAAATGAGTCAGCCGTTTTTATCCTTCCAATAAATCTTTTCAGAGCAGCTTTTATCTCCATGTTTCTAAGCGTGTAAATGAAGGGGTTGAGCATGGGAGTCACCATTGTGTACATGAGAGAAGAAATCATGTTTTGTTCTGGACTCCTGGAGTTTGGCTGCAGGTAGACCCAGCAGAGGGTGCCATAGAAGAGGGCCACCACACCCAAGTGAGAGCCACATGTGGAAAAGGCCTTTTGTTTCCCCTTTGTGGATGGGACTCTAAGAATGGTGCAGAAAATGCAGGCATAGGAGATCACAATGAGGATGAATGGGCCCAATACATCTATGTAGCTCTCAATTAGAGAAATTGTTTCTATAACACTTGTGTCTGAGCATGCCAGTTGTAACAAAGGGAAGAATTCACAGAAGAACTGGGGGATCTCCTTAGAGGAACAGAAAGAGAGAGGGAACATTATCAATGTATACAGCACAGAATTAAGGGATGCCAGGAGCCAACAGATGGCCACAAGTAAGAGGCAGCGCTTGTGGCTCATTCGTGTGGCATAAAGCAGTGGATGGCAGATGGCCATATAGCGGTCATAGGCCATCACAGCCAAAAGATAGTTGTCTGTGTTGGCGAAAGTCATGTAGAAATGCATTTGCATCAAACAACCACTATAGGAAATAGTCCTGACCTGGAAGAGAAGGTTTTGCAGCATCTTGGGGACAGTCACAGAGGCAAAACCCACATCTGCCAAAGAAAGATGCCTGAGGAAGAAATACATGGGGGTCTGCAGAAGGTGAGCATCTGAGGAAATCAGCAGAACAATCAGTAAATTCCCCAGGACTGTCAGGAGGTACATGGATAGGAACAGCAAGCCCAGAAGGTGTTGATGCTCTGACTGGAAGGATAAATCCATAAGAATGAAATCGGAGGAGTCCGTATGGTTCTGTTTTGCCATTACTCAACTATGGAAAAGAATAAAAGAGATACACAGATAGCAGCTCAGTTCACTCAGAAGGATACCAGGTTGAAGGTGACAAAAAGTAGAAACAGAGGAAAGAAGCAAGGCAGGCCATAACGTGTGTGTGTGTGGACCCCCTCCTGCCTCATTTCAATAGGTAAGGTAAAGATTGAACCAGGGGCACATCTGAAGGCACACGATGAATCCACCTTGCCGAAACAAAGCAAATTTGAATTTGGCTGGTACTTGGAAAATTGCTTCAGATTTTTTTTTCTGAAGACTGCAGGGTGGCAGGGAAGTTCTCACTCTAGAATAAACATTAAAAACTGAGTTCACATCAAAGTGATTTTCACATGTTTTGCTTTGAGGTATATAATGAAAGACAGGTGGGTCAGAAAAGCCCTAAATAAAGCAACTCAAAGCTGACTTTGTTTCTGTAAACATTCAAACCCACATTACAGGAGTATACTTTAAAAGCATTTGTTCTTGTTACTGACGCCTAGTTACATTACTAAATAACTTCATGTGATCTGAGAGCTTCGCTTATGTACCAGCCTGCCTTACACTTGTCAGTATTATCACTGAAGTCTTTTGTTACTTGAGTCCTCCAAACTACAACACTGTTGCTTCGTGGAGGAATTTACCTCTGGTTTAACATTTACATTTAGAAATGAAGCCATGGAAACTTTTAAGGAGGAGGGGGTTTTAGGGAAGGGGGGGGGAGTTTAAAAAGGAAAGGCATGATGGCTTTGTTCCTGCTACAGATCAAACAGAAAATGACCTTACCTCATTCATTCCTGCTCAACCTGAGAATATGTTTCTTTGAATCTTCTTTCCACAAATTACATCCACAATATTGGATCTCTCATTAAACTATCCAAGATGTTTCTAAATGTAATTTTCGACCCTTGTGTGTCACCTGGATGGGAAAAATATAAAAGTAAATACATTTAACAATAAATAAACTTGGATATTTTCTACCTAATTTATTCCTTTCCCTTCTTTTGGAGACAGCTTGTTTTCTGTGTTGTGTTTGATCTATGCTGGGATAATGCACAGTTTGTTTATTTACCATTTATTTATTTAGAATTCATATTTATGTATTCTATATAACTATAGCTATTCTATAGTTGCTCTCAACAATGACACTTCCCATGTTAGAGCATCAAACTGGTTGAATTATTCTACCTCTCTGATGGAATATATGAGAGGCAGGAGAGCAGATCAAACCAGTAGTTTGCAATAAAGTCACACCAGGCACATTTAGAATGTTATAAATTTTACATAATGGTATATCTATGTATCATATCACAAGAAGCAAAAAGAATGCAGAGACCTCTATGTAGAAAAGTCCAGGACATTTACAAACCTTTTTTCCTATGTAGTAAGTATTCAGGCTTCAGACAGTCCAAAGACTGCGGGTACCCACTAGATTCTAACAAGTAAAATTCAGTTGCTAAAAGAGTGGTATGAACATGGGTTAATCCACACATATAATTGTTCCTTTCAGTTAGAGGTTCTATTGTCTAATATAGTGCTATTACCTCTTTGCTTTATTACCTCTGAAAATACTATATAACAAGGAGAGAAGAAGAGAGAGAGAGAGATGGGACACAATAGTGGCAAAACAGCTGCGTTTTCTACATTACAAAGAATATTCCCTTCCTATTCTGCACATCACATGAGCTCCAGGTTGGAAGAATTACGCATATCTAAATGCCAATGGATATTTCTATGGATGTTTCCTATGTAATGGCTTAGGCCACTGGGATCTTGTTAACTCTGACATTGTATCTCTTAGGATTCCTCCATTTAGTCAAGTCAAGATTGAGCTATCAGAATATTCTAATCTGATACAAACGAAACCTGTAGTAGATCTGAGTAGACTTTGATTGATTTTGTGATTTCAGACTGATGAGAATAGTCCACATTACAAAATAAACTAGTATGCTAGCAATGTAACTGGGCTAAAATCTATATCTTAATGTATAGATTTCTATGTGAAAGGGATGCTTTCTTATGAAGCAGAATTCTACCATACAAACATCCATTACAGTCTACAACAATATATGACCTACATGGAGTGATCTCACAGTAAATTTGGCCCTTTTCCAGTCTTGCCATACTTAGGCTTAATTTTTGTAGAAAAATAAACTTTGGAAGCAGTTCTAAATCAGGTAGGTTACAAAGAGCCTCATAGAATTTGGTAGCTCGGACAATTCATTTTAGCATCATCAGAATAAATGATCTGGATTTGCTAATAGATACCTTTACTCTCATGGAATTGAGATACTTATTGACAATAGCAATGATGTTTAACTCTTTAGAACTTTCAAAATAGTTACATTCATAATTAATCTCCTGAACCTCTAAAATATTGGGGTTTGAAGCTGGAGAAATATCTTGAGAATATCTACAGTAATTTCTAAGAATAAAGAAGTGGTTGATGAAACAAATCATAGTTCTCACTTGGGGCATACATGACCAGGTTTATATTATCCTATTTCAGTCCTAGCTTCCTGGAAAAAGCTATAATGCTGGAAAGGTAGAAGGAAAGGGAAAAGGAGGAAAACAGAGATAGTTTATAGCATTGATGAGGGCACCATTGGAAAACATGGAAATTTGGGATAGATTGTCATGGAAAATATTTATCTATGTACTGTAGTTACTAGTAATGAACAATGACTTGATGGCATATAAACAATCAATTGATCAATCATAGATGGCCATTAAAAAAAACAAAAGCAAATGGGCCATCAGACAAATAAACTCAGAGTCCTTACTCAAAACATAAATGATCAGGCTCAATTTTTTGTACTTCAGAGAAGTTATGCAAAGATCAAACTCTCTGGAAAAGTCTATAATCCTGGGAAAGAGCAAAGGAAAAAGAAGAGGACAATTAACAATAAGATAAATGGACTCAATTACAATGGTGATGAGTTTACTACTGAAAGACCTGAAGGACCAGACCAGGTTGGGATGGATCATCCTGGAGAAAATCCATCCTTGTGGTTCCTAAGAGTCAACACCAACTTGATGACATATTAATCAATCAACCAACCAATCAAGGCATTAATGGGAATCATCAGTTGCATTCATGATTAGCTCCGTGTTCACTTTATTTCCATGTCCAACAAGAAAGCCTTTCAGAATTTATTTTGAAGGAACCAGGTTAATCTCCAAAACTGAACACTTCAACAAGAGAATAATTATGGAAGCTATCAAAATAGAGAAACACCCCCACAACATGAATAAACGTGATGATACCTCCCTCCTACCAGACATCTGGAAACCAGCCCTGGTAAACAAACGAGCCCCACCCACCACCCAGGCCATTACAACCCGAAACAACAATGGACCCACAGCCAGCACCAATCAGCACCAATCTACCAATCATGATACAGCCACACACCTGAGGATGGTAAGTGAGATCTCGCCACATTGCCAAAACAATCTCAATCTTACATGGGAAAAGACCCGAATACAACAAGACCAGCATACCTACACCTGTGGAAATGTACGAAAACAAATACACACACACACACACACACACACACACACACTGGAAGAAATAGTAAGGAGGTGCAGTTGGCTCCCAAATGGAGAGTAGTTACATTAGGGACCTTGATAGTATATTTCAAAAACCCAAGTGACATAAGATTGGAGGATTAATGCAAAGCATAGATCTTGGGACAAATAATATTTAATTTTACCCAAGGAATAATACAAACAATATCTCCAGCAACTGGGGGGAATCTCCCCAAATTTTCTTTATTGTGACATATGACACTAGTTATCACAATTATTTCTTTCTACCTCTGTGAGATGGGAAACTGGTACTTGGACTGTTTGTGGTGGTGAAAATTGTTAACTAACAAAAACACTTAGAACTATATACCGCTTCATAGTGCTTTATAGCCCTAAGCAGTTTACAGAGTCAGCATATTTCCCCCAACAATCTGGGTCCTTATTTTACCAACCTCAGAAGATGGTAGGCTGACTCAACTTTGAGCTGGTCCGGATCAAACTCCTGGCTGTTGACAGAGATAGCCTGCAATACTGCAGTCTAACCACTGCACCATCCCAGCTCCTCATATCTAGAAAATTCTCTGTCTATCACTTTAGAAATGTCTTGGAAGATAAAATGCTTAATTGATATGACAAACAGCCTTCTACACCCATTAAGCAGCTAATTACTCTTGAAGTGTCTGCCTGAGCTATGGCTTTATGGTATACCATGGCAGAACTGCAAAGTGAGCAGATCAACGATACTGACTTATGAGCTAGGGCTATGGGCTAGAACTCCAAACGAAAGATACACAGAAAGCCACTCCAGAGGAGAGAGGTTTCTTCCAATGTAGTAGTCTAATGTATTTGAATAAAATGATTATGTGATACTGGCTGCTAATGGATCTCTCTTGGAATATGTTGCAAAAATAAATATACAGGGATGGATGGATGGATGGATGGATGGATGGATGGATGGATGGATGGATAAGAGGGTTTCTGCCGGTTCAGCCTGAATCGGGCAAACTGGTAGTGGTGGCAGGAGGAGGCTCCGCTCACCCACCCAGATGCTTCTGCGCATGTGCAGAACCATCACATGCATAAGCAAACCAGTAGTAAAATAAATGGAAACACACCATTGGATGAATGGATGGATGGATGGATATATAAACATAGAGGTTTTTAATATAAAGGTAAGGTGACCAACCATCCTCCTTTAGGGAGGACAGTCCTTCTTTTGTAAGTTCTGTCCTCCCTCGAAAAGTGTCCTACATGTCCTCCTTTTCGATATTTGAAGACTAATCTGTTGCATGTTATGTGACGTATTTGTATTTGACATGACAATTCGTCAAGGCTCGGTATAGTGCTGTATAAGATGCAATTATGAGACGCATGCACTCCGCACGGGAGACCTTGAGAGAGAGCGCCATGTGCAAGTGGCTTTGTTTACTTCTTACCGAAACACTACACGGCACATACACCCGCAGTAGACTCACGGCACATCGGCAATTGAATGACTCACGGTAATTATTTCTTTCTCAGTGAATATTCAATTATACAGAGGTAAGTACAATTCATGTTTTATTAATTCATTATCTATTTAATAATTTCCAAATACGTATAATTTTATTTACAAGTTTATACAACCCTGTTGTCAACAGAAGTGTAAAATAATTTAAATTTAAATTTTAGTGAAGTTTATTCGCTTATGTTATTAAAGTTTCAGTTGTAATAATTAATTTTATTTATTCATAATGTGCTTGCATTGTTCGCGTAGCTTTATATTTTATTTTTAATTTTAAGTTTCATTTAGGGCTGGAAAAATAAAAAAAGAGGAAATGCCATTTCAACGATCAATTGAAAAAAGAATTTCCATTCCTCATATCAAAGAAAGATGCCATTGTTTTCTGCAATATTTGCAGAGGAGAATTTTGTATTGCAGTAGGGGGCAATTCAATGGGAAAGTACTCATTTAAATAATAATTAACAGGCATGTAAGCATAATTACAATATAAAATGTTACAAATGTTTTTATTATGCATATATCATATTTTAGTGTATTATTGTTGCAATGAATAAAATATTTTTTTTTTATTTACGATATTTTTTCCAATTTATTTGTCCTCCTTTTCATTGTAAAAAAGTTGGTCACCTTAATAAAGGACATAAAACTTTTTGAATTATATGAGAAGCTAATCAAAAGTTTGGAATAACCTGGAATAACTAGACCTAACATGAGAACAGTTGTTGGCTTAGCAAGAAAAAATGGATTAGATTCAAGCAGGTGCGGGGGAATGTGTTATGAATTTTCTGTACTTGAAACATCAAAAATAGTCTTCTCAAGAGTTGTTCCAATTAGACTATATTGTAATAATTTCAGTAATAGAAAAGGTTTGGCAACTTCCAAGTAGAAATCTTTACAAATCCTGGAAATCCTGTTGTTTTGATTTTATTTTTGCAAGTTCTGTATGCAGTAACAAATTGCAGACTGCCAGGAAAGCAAATGTTTTGAAATAGGAAGGCAAAAATCCACAGTAATGTCATTTCCAGAACTGCCTCTAAGAATGGTAAAGGGGTATTAAGAAGTTAACTAAGCAGGTGTCTTGAACTGATGACAAGATATAACATTTGTTGCTATTGCTATTGTTATATCCTGCAGTTTTAGATCTAGCTGGATTGTGCTATGAGGAAATTCTGTAATCAAGAAATGGTTAGTCATTATTTCGTATAAAGGATTCATAGACAGGAACATCACTACAGCCCGCGGAGAAATTATTTCTTTAGTGACAGAAAAAATTCAGAAGAAAAGATATAAGGCATATAAAAAGAAGAAAAGGAGAAAAATCTTTTAAACTATTGTCTTCTCATTTGACACAATAGGACATGAAACTTGAATTTGTTGAACCTGTTCCTTCATGAATGCTCCTGTGTTGAAATAATATAATAGTAGTATAATATTTACAAAAGATATGCTTTGGGATCTTATATTTAAATTATATGAAATTAATCCCCAGTTTACGTAATTTTACACATACCTATATTCTGCTAATGTATCCATTGAACAGATAATGCTTTCTAAAATGGAATAAATTTTCCAGAATTCTTGGATATACTCATTTTTTAAAACACTAGTAAATCAATGAAATCTAGAAAAGCCTCTTGGTTGGATGGGATACTCACAAAGTGATATATAAAAAGAAAAACTTGGCATTTATTTTGTGAAATAGAGGCCCTTCCAGCATTATCTTATGAGGCTTACATTATGGTTATTATGAAGGGGAAAGGACCTTATGAATTCTGTAAACTATCATTAATATTTTTGTTAAATCTTGTTGCCAAGATTTTAAGAGCCACTTTGTTACAAAGTTTACAGAAAGCAAATTTCAAAAATTCATCTATCAAAATCAGCTTTTATGAAAAGATGTCACACTACCGATAATATTAGATTACTGGTGGGCATATTAGCATTGTAAGCTAATAAAGATGAAATATCTGTTCTGGCTTTATTAGATTCATTAAAAAACCATTGATATGATGCAACGTTGATATGGTGCAAATAAAGTTTTTGGCACAAGTGATGACCAAAAAAAATGAATTTCCTGCTGAATGCATATCTTGGATTACCATTTCTTCTTCTAATCCTTCTGCTAAAGTATTCACTAATGGGATTATATCATCAGCAATCAAAGTGAGAAGTGGAAGGTGATGAGGATTCCCCATCTCCTTTAATGTTTAATTTAACACTGGAAAAATTGATAAATTGTAGTGGTTCTTTTTAGCTGTCTCCTCCTCCTCCTTTTTCTTTCCTTTTACATACTGTCTCACTGAAGTCACTCATAGTATATTTTAAGAGGCTAAAAACCAGGAGACCATGGCTTCTAGTCCCGCATTAGGCGCAAAGCCATGTGGTTGATTTTTGGGGGGGCTAGTCTCTCTCTCTCTCACTCTCTCTCACTCTCTCTCACTCACTCTCTCTCTCTCTCTCTCTCTCTCTCTCTCTCTCTCTCACTCACTCACTCACTCACTCCTCGGAAGATGGTAATAGGAAGCCAATTGCCTTTTTAAAAAAATGTTTCATAGAAAATGCACCAACTGGTCCAGGCCGTTTCCAGGAGTTAAGATTGACAAAGACAGAAACAAAAGGGGGGGGAAGTATAGTAAGGATGGGTAGGGTGAGTACTTTTCTGCATATCTGTTATGAATATTAATTATTTTAATTGCCATTTACTTTGTATCATAACATGAGGACCATTTAGCATCTTCTAAGCACAGGGAGATATTATTTCAAAGGAATCCGAAATTGGTTTCTTCCAGGAACCTCTGTCTTTCAACAGAAAAACAGATTATTTTTTAACTTATGGGCCACAATGTCTGTGAAAGATATGACCCATTTACTGTGGGGAGGCACAATTTTATTTTTAAGCAGATCAACCTTGAATGAGCAAAGTAGTTGTGTAGTCAAACCACCTCCAAGCTTTTCCTGCGCCGAGAATCCCAAAGAAATCAACAATTTTATTCATGTGAAATTCCTTTATCCTTGTAGTAGGGAGTTACAATAGGACAAAATCTGAGAAGCTTTGAATTAAGTGGCAGAGATGTATGTCAGTGGTAATATCAAATGTATAAGAAGCATTGCGATTTTTATCAGTTGATTTTCCAACTTGATGTTGAAGAAGACTCTCAGATAGTCATTTATAGGGTCACTCAGGATGATCTTCAATGTAATATTTCTTTTGGATTATAACGTATTCCACTAACTAGAATATTTAAGGCCCTGAGATCTATCCGTTGAGAAACAAACAGGTCAATCAAACTTGAAGTCTGAAATGAGGTGGACACACAATCTCACATGGGCTGTGGTAGGCTAATCCCCACTGGCTCCCACAACTGAGTCTTTGAACTCACTACCCACAGCACCAATATATCTCTCCACAACTCTGGGGAATGAATTTGGTAATGCTGCCAATCAGATATTTTATTCCAGAAGTTGATAATAGCAAGCCAATTGCCTTTTTTAAAAATGTTTTTTTTAAACCACTTCCTGTAATGTGGAACTCATTCTATGTGAGAGCTGCACCATTTCTCTAGGAATTAGATGCCTACCTAGTATTTCATATGTTTACATCATAGAAATCTCACCCAAAAAAAGTCTAGTTCTTTTTCCTACAATGACCCTCGTTGATTTGTCAAGTCCTTATTGTACCTATTGAGATCCAAAAATGACAGGTTAAAAAAAAACAAGATGGAGTGGTGAAATCCACAAGAATAAATCTGTAACTCTCTACCCTCAGCCACCTGCCTGTTGTGATCAATATGCCATCAAGGGTTGAAGGGTCAGCCGCATTGGTTTTGTCCTCCTCATCTCTCGCCACACACACCTCAGAACACCTTAGCATTGTTGACTTCCGGTTCCGGCTGTTGAGAGCGACGGGCGGGTATCGCTCACCCTGCGCGCTCTTGGTGGGCCCCCCTCGATCCTAAAAATTTTGTAAAACCAATAAAAAATTTTGTTCAAAAAAAAAAAGAACACCTTAGCATTGTTGAGGGAAGAAGTAAAAACATTTATTAGACAGAAAGCAGAACAAATCACAAAACATAGCAAGGCCTCCTTTCAAAATCGATCACCCTTTGATGAGAATTTGTCACTGACAGGCAGACCTGGAAGTCTATGAAGGAGTTTTAAAAGTTTTAAAGAGAGGCAAGAGATCTGGAGGAAAGCATTTCCAGGGAGAGAGATTCATGCCTCATAAGCATGCGAGAGAAAATTGGCTTCATAGCAGTAAAAACATGCAAATTGATAAAATAAATTCATATTGGCCAAGGTGTAATCCCATGCTATTGAGTATAATTCAGGCTTATTATTTCATTCAAATATGAAAATTAAAACCCAGAATGTAAAATATGAACATTCTGGAAATTCAGGCAATTTGGAGATTATACAGGATACACTGAGATTACAGGTAGTCCTCAATTTACGACCACAATGGAGCCCAATGTTTTTCTTGCTAAGTGAAACATTTGTTAAGTGAACTTTGCCCCATTTTATGACCTTTTGTGCCACAGTTATTAGATGAATCATTGCAGTCTGTGACGTGCAGTCAGGTGAGGCAAGTGAGGCACAGCCTAACCTCTCATCATCAGGGCAGCGAGTCATTCGATGGGAAACTTGCCTTTTGGGAGGAATGACCCAGCTTGGCTCCCGCTTTCGATCTGCCACCCAACGACCGAACGGAGAAGCAAAGAGGCAGGAGAGACAAAGCAGGAGCCAAGCCGAGTCATTCCTTCCAAGAGGCAAGTTTCCTATTGAATGATTCGCTGCCTTAGACTCAAGGGGGGGAGGCTTCCTCCGCTCCATCTGCTCCCCATCTGCACTGCCCTCACCCGACAAGCGCGCCCCGGATTCCGCGCAGCTCTGGCAGGCGGTGCCATGGCCGAATCCCAGGGCAGAGGGCGGCAGGTCGCAACTGAGCATGCCTGACTGTGGAATTCTGGGAGTTGAAGTCCACAAGTCTAAAAAAATTGCTGCCTCACCAGGTATAAACCTCACCGCACATCACTGATTGCAGCTGTTAAGTTAGAAGCACGGTGGTCAAGGGAATCTGGCATCCCCATTGACTTTGCTTGTAAGAAAGTCACAAAAGGGGATCACGTGATGACCCCAGGACACTGCAACGGTCATAAATATGAGTCGGTTGCCAAGCATTTCAATTTTGATCACATGACTGTGGGGATACTGCAACAGTCGTAAGTGTGAAAAATGGTCATAAGTCACTTTTTCCAGTGCTGTTGTAACTTTGAATGGGGACTAAATGAACTGTTGAAAGTTGAGGACTACCTGTATTAACATAAGATTAAAGATGTATGAAATGATCATTAGAATGGAATAGTATTCATCACAGGAACAATACAGCATAAAAATGCCATCTTTCAGAATCACAGTAAGAACTGCATTTCAGAATGAAAGAAATAATATATGGAGTTTATAACCAACAGAGAATCCTTGAAGGAATCTTTGAAGGAAAGAAACAGGGCTTCTATTTTCAATCTGGAACAACAAAAGTTATATAAAACATCTCAACTTTTATCCGAATGCCTTGTTTACTGGTTTTACAGTTGATTTGCAGTTTCTGTTGAGGCAGCATTGGTTTCATTACAGCTCAGTTCTTCGGAAACCAGCCTCTTAATATTCTTTTCATTGCCTCGTGCATTGTACTGTTCCTCAGGCTGTATATGAAAGGGTTGAGCATGGGAGTCACCACAGTATATAGTATTGATGCAATTTTCAATTTTGACCCAGCATAAGTGGAGGATGGGCGGATATAGATGCCTAACAGAGTCCCATAAAACAAAGCAACGGTGGTGAGATGGGAGAGGCAGGTGGAGAAGGCCTTGTATTTCCTGTGGCCTGATGGTATTTTCAAAACTTTGAATACAATGAAAAGGTAGGAAAAAATGATCAGCAAAAGGGGTCCGAGAAGAATAGCGGTACCTTCACTGACAAGCAGCATTTCAACAGACGAGGTGTCAGAGCAGGAGAGCTTCAGTAAAGGATGGAGGTCACAGAAGAAATGGGGAATCTTTCGGGAAGCACAAAACTTAAAATTACACATGGAAAGGACGTACAGAAGGGAGTGGGCATAAGCCAGGAGCCAACATACAGCAGCCAGTTGTATGCAGAATCTGTAGCTCATGATTGTCGCATAATGCAATGGACGGCAAATGGCTACATAGCGGTCATATGCCATGGAGGCCAGGAGAAAGTTATCCGCTGCACAGAAGCTCACAAAGAAATACACCTGTGTCAGGCAGCCACTAAAGGATATGGTGTTTGTGCAGGACAGCAGGTTCTGCAGCATTTGAGGTACAATGGTGGAGCTCAATCCAAGATCAGCCAATGACAAGTGACAGAGGAAGAAATACATGGGAGCATGGAGGAGGCTAGCACTGGAGAAGATCAGCAAGATTATCACGAGGTTTCCTAGCAAACAAAGCAGGTACATACAGAGGAAAACAGGAAAAAGTAGTCCTTGAAACTCCGGAGAGGAAGAAAAACCCAGGAGGATGAATCCAACAAAGTTGGTTTGGTTCTCCTGATTCTTTTCCATAAGTCAGCTGAAAATATTGATCTTTGCATATTTTTATTTACATATCTGGTTTGTTCTTCACCCTAAGACACGAAGGAAAAGAAGTACAGTACTTGAGGACATGGGGAAAATTACTGTATTTGTTTTGATTTGTATTCCCAAAATGGGGCAGGTGGAGTACATTTATTTCAGTATATGTCTGGCAATGGTAAAGGCATACATAAATTTCTTTGAATTCACTTTACGGAACATAAACTTGAAAGAAGATTGATATTGGACATTTAGTATTCTATTGTGATTGCTCTTGGACTCACTGAATATAGGTTGTTGTTATGCTGTTTTATTTATGGCTTAGGCGTGTGTTGTTGTGAGTCAGATGTCTAAATAACAGATGTTGCTTAATTATTTTAGGACACTTAAAACAAAAGAGTTTTACGTGGCTTCTCCAGTTTGGAGGAATGACATTTCAAATTGGGGGTGGTAATGAAGGTAATCCATTCTAAAGTGATGTATATTCAGTTTAGAAAAAAATATCCCCATTTCTTTATTCACTCTTGAGGTCTGATTTAGAAATAGTTGAAATGAATGATGAGTGGCTTTTCTCAACCAGGATGTGTCTGGCTAAAGAAGCTAACCAACTTAGAGTGTACTTTTATAAATAGCTATTGGAAAATATAATTGTGATGATATAAGGTATTACAAACAAAATTATTTCATTGTTCCTTGCCCGTAAGATAGTCCCTTCTTCCTCTGAAGTGATAAATACTCAGGCTGAAATGGCCCATTTAGTACCATTGAGACTATAGCAAGAAGCAATGGATGGAAACTAATCAAGGAGAGAAGCAACTTAGAACTAAGGAGAAATTTCCTGACAGTTAGAACAATTAATCAGTGGAACAGAAGTTGCCTCCAGAAGTTGTGAATGCCCCAACACTGGAAGTCTTTAAGAAGATGTTGGATAGCCATCTGTCTGAAACGGTATAGGGTTTCCTCCCTAGGCAGGGGGTTGGACTAGAAGACCTCCAAGGTCCCTTCCAACTCTGTTATTCTATTCTATTCTACTGCAATGGATCGTTCATCTGTTTCATCCATCCTTGTGTGTCCTAACTGGCAGCCGCATCGGCTCTTTGTTGATGAGCAAGGGTTGTGTTTAGGAAATTCTGTATGCAAAGCAGTTATGCAACAGCCTTTCTACAGATTCTGATTGTTTCCTGTGTTATTTAGCTACTGTAGGACAAACCAAATTCTATTCATAACAGTCCTTTTCAACTTCCTTTTCTGGACTGCTTTCTCACCTACATCTTCATATACCATTCCTATCTCTATCTTCCAGTTTGCAAAAAAAAAAAAGGCCATTTGATGAGGATAAATTGAGCAAGAATGGCAGATAGAGGAACCACACAACACAATGGTCCTTTGTTGCATTTTTACAATACAAAATATTGAGAACCCTTTGTATATAAAGTTGTCTCTAAAAGTTAGTGTGCTGTGTAAATGATCATATAGAGGCCTTCTACTGAGGCAGAGCTTTCATCCATTACTCCCCAATGCCCTGATTGGTCCTGGATGGGCTCCTTCTGACAAGCACTTTTCCCAGCCCAGATCTGAAGAGGGAGGAGGAGTTCTCTTGTGATATACAGCCTCTTCTCCCGGGCTGAGGATCTCCTACTTAGCCGAGGAGTCTAAACAAAAGAACTGAACCCTTCCATTACAATGTCTTCTCATTGCTGCATCACCTTATTTCATGGCCTCTATATGTACCACAACTTTGCAAAAGTGCAGTTCGTATGCAGGTGATTGGAAGGGGAAGAGAGAAAGCTGAATAAGGAATTATCTTTCTCCTGTGTTTCACTCAAATACAGGGTGCTGGGTAGCAATATTGCGGAAGGATGAAGTGCAATTCTATACATTTTTGATGTAGAGAGAGAAAGAGAAAAATAAAAAGCTTACTGGCTTGTGTCCATTAAAAAAAAAAAATCACGAAATATTATACTGTACCTCTGGCAAAAAGTTTTGATGTCTCCACTGAGGCCCAGTTTCTATTCTTTTCTTTTTTGTGTGTGTGATGATGAGATTCTTCATACCTTTCTCAGTTCTGAACAAGAAGTCAGGCTTCATGGGGCAGCATCTTCTTTCTCAGAGCAGATGTGCACAGACAATGCTGGAAACTCACATGCCTGTGGTGAGGAGGTAGGGATAATGTCTAGTTTGTGGCACACACACCCCTCCCCAGGAAGAGACGTTGATGCAAAAGCAAGGCTCTTTGCGGAACCTGTTAACCAAGGCTAGAACATTCCACAGGGATAATAAGTGGTGTGAGATTTGGGTTGGAAAGTTAATGTCAAGAACAGGTTTCTGAGGAAAAAATGTAGCCAAAAAAGAAACAAACAAAATTATCTGTATTAGGCAGACCTCCCAAAATCTACTTCATAGCGGCATCTGAGACTGGTTCAAGTGCATTGTATTATTAACATCTGTTTACCACGCCTGTATTGGAGATATTGTCAGGATTAGGATTCTTTTCCTCCACCCCATGGTCCTCATGAATATTTTCTCTTGTGGAAACTCTTTAGAGCTCAGTTTCCCGCATAGTAACTGGGCAAATGCAATCACATACAACCCTGTGACTTCAGTTCATTTTTTTTTTTCCTGGTCATTGCTATGCCATTGTTATGCCTCCCCGGAAAAAGGAGACAAAAAGCAAAAATAAATGTTTTGTTGCATTAAGTTTATTTAGCAGATTTCACCACTGCTTCCAGTTTAATCCTAGCTTCTTCTGATTTTTTTTTATTGCTTTTATGTTGCTTAGAATCATGACTGTAGGTTCTTGGTTACAGAGGAAAGAAGGGAAGGGAAAAGAAGGGAAGGGGAGAGAGGGGAGAGGAAGAAAGAGGGGTGGAGAAGGGAGGGGAGGGGAGGAGACAGGAGGGAAGGGAAGCAGAGGGGAGTGGAGGAGAGGGGAAAGGAAAGAAAGAAAGGAAAGGAAATCCAATACATGGAGGACCAAACTAGTTGCTTTATGTTTAAGCAAAAATTGCCCCACAGCAACTACATGACTTGCAAACAAGCAGTCTTTTTTCCTGAAAAAATGTTTATTCAGGCACTTAAAGCTTATAGATTGAAAGTGATCCAAGGCAAGTTCAGCCCATGAGTTGATTTTCCAGGTATAACTTTTTTGTGATTGGTCAATTTTCTACTATGAATGTTAGGTCATGCAGATAAAAACTAATTAATAATAAGTTTGAATTTAAGTTTGAATTTATTAGCCGCTCCCTTTCCAAGTAGGACTCGGGGCGGCGTACAATGGGGCATATAAAACACAAAAAATATATAAAAACACATAGGCGTACATACAGAACATACATACAGATACACAAACACGGACTCGAACTCGGAGGAGGTAGACAATTTACATCATATAGACAGTTAAAAAACCCGCATTAAGATACCCCAATTATAAAAAACCCATATAGAATTAAAATTTTAACGTTTAAAATACAATTTAAAACCAGTTAGGAGGAATAAGAATAATTACGATTGAGCCAGGCCAGATAATTGAAAGAGGTGGATTGAAGAAATTCGTGTGAAAAAAAATCTAAAGTTTGTTCCCCTCCCATTGTTTTGCTGTTTTCAAGCTAAGCAGGAGGATCTAATTCCAGTAAATTCAACTTCTACAGAGTTTTCTTTAGCAAGATTTATTGAATTGAATTGGATACAGTTACAATTGAATTCCAGCAACTGAAAAGTTTCCAGTTTATAATCAATATATCACCATATATATTTAGGATAGAGACTTTTTGATTTTCTCTCTTATAGCTTTTCTATAATTCAACATGTTTCTTCATTGATAACAGGAAACATAAGAATCATCTGAATTTCCATCAGGTTAGGAACCAGTTCTTACAAACTGGTGAGGCCCTGCAATAGGAACCCCAATCAAATCCCTTTATTATACTTACCTCTGGGGTAATGTTTTAAGTAAGAAGTGATTGGCCAAGATAAACTTAATGTTTTGATAATGCCATTGTTAGAAAAACAAATGATACACCACACATTCAATTTTAATAAAAAAAAGGTAACAGAAAAGTTTGCTAGTTAGATAGAACACCAGGAAAAAATGCTACAGAAATGATGATTAATCTACTGTGAAGTTTAGAAGCAGCTGTAAAAGGAAGTCAGAGGCTGCTGCATAGTCATAAATTTCAAAGAATGACTGCAGAAAAGTAAAATTATAACTCAGGAGATATTATATCTCTCTCCTGGAGAATATTGATCTTGCAGCTGTTAAGTAGGAATTTACCAAATTATATTCCATCAAATTTGTATTAAACTTTACCATAGTATGGGAAAATTGGAGTATGTAAAAATACTGAGGAGAAAAGTTTTTGAACAGTGTGTGCTGCCTGCTCTAACATGTGCCAGTGAAACATGGACACTAACTTCACAATTGATACAAAAGCTACAAGTGGCGCAAACAGCCAAGGGAAGATACATGCTCGGCATTACGAGACAAGTTAGAAAGAGCTGCTCATGGATTAGAGAACAAACAACAGCTTATGATATCATAAAAAGAGTAAAATAATTGAAATGGAAATGGGCTGGTCACATAGCAAGAAGACCTGATGACAGATCTTCAAGGCAGTCATAGAATGGATCCCACTTGATTAAAAAACATCCACAAAAGAAACCTAAAACATGATGGATCTAATGACATCAGCAAGTGTTGCAGGCTCAATTGGGAAAAGAAAGCTCAGGACCATATTGGTTGGAAACATGTGGAAGAGGTGCAGCGGATATCCGCTTCATCCTGCAGCGGATAGACAATGACTAAAATGATGAAAGAATGCATGGAAAAACATGAAAGACCTGAAGAGCAGACAGAATTGAAGAATGAAACTCAGAAGAGGCGGTACTTGACGTCGCTACAACACGACATGCAATCTTGGGGTTCCAGGATTGCTGTTGATATCTTTGTTGCTGGACGATCTTTTTTGGATCTAAACCGTTCTGAAGGAATGGTGATAGTGAAGGGCATGTCCTGCTGATCTCAGGGGCATCGCAAAGCCCCTGATTGATCCAGCAAAAAGCTCTTTTTGTTGGCTACAAGAGAAGCAGCCAATATGGCTGCAGAAGGTTGGGACAAGTCCCTGAAATTGAAGCAGCGCAGGAGAGACAGTGTGTCGAAATGGTCAGAAAAATCTTTATTATTAGAGAAGAGAAAACCCAAAAATCTCAGAGTTAAAATAAAATTGAAGACAGAAGGAAACAAGTGGCGAATTTACCCAGGTTTAAAACTATTGTGTTATTTTTTTCACTTTTGTTTGGTTTTTATGGATGGACTTTTTACAAATGCCTCTTACTTTTAAACTGGACTGGTCTTTCTTTTCCCTTCTTCCTCTATACTTTTTCCATTTTTTGTGTTTGTGGATTAAAAGCCTCTTTCCTTGCAAGGCTCAGCCGGATCATAATCTTAAAACAATTTTGTTTTCTCTTTCCCGAGAAAAACCCTTTCCAGAGTTCGGAGTTTAGAAAAGAGAGCCAAAAACAGAGGGAAAGGATGTAACACTGCCATCTAGTGGCTAGAGGCTTGGCAACATCTGATATTACAAAGCGATCAGCTTGATTTACTGAAAGGGTCAGTGGAAAAAACTTCACTGAATTTGTTTGAAACCTAGCAAAAGCCTTGGATTTTTTAGTGGCAGTGTTTATAACTTGGGAAAATGGCACTATATGAAGAAGAAAAGGAATTAACATTGCAAAAAACTATGTTAGAAATTCAAAAACTCTTAATAACTACAGAGAGTCTTGAATTTATAGATCAAAATACAAAATATCAAAATGCAGAAAGAGAAGGGAAGAGTTGAGAATACTTATAAAACAACAATGAAATTTGAGGACAGAGTTCAAAAATTACAGAGACATATGAAAGTGGTAAGAAAATTGTTGACATTGACAGCAAATCGAATGTGGAGGGAAATGATAAGTGCGGAATACGGAAAGGGGAGATTGATGAACTGGAACACTATCTCAGATATCAAAACATAGATGAAGAAATTTGGCAGAAACAATGAGAGTAATTTCGGCAGAAGTGGTATGACCAATGATAACACAAGTCAAGCAGATGAAAGGAATAGATGGAGGGTTTCGAATTCTTTTAAGATATCCAATGAACAACAACTTGTCAAGAGAAGTCCACATAAGACTTATCAAGAAAACACTTAGAATACAGATTCTACAAATGGCAAGAGTTATTGGAGTGCACTATTTTTGCAAGGATACAGGATGATGAAATGAAATGTCACAATAAAATTTAGAAAATGTAGTTAAACTTTGAATATTATGTATAAGATAAAGTAATAATAGCTATAGTCAAATAAATGATCAGAACACTCAGCACATCCAGAAACTTGAATGAACATCTAGTTTGGAAATTCTAGAGGGGTCTGCACTGGAATAGATTTAGTCTGTCACATACTAAACATTATGCTCCCTTATACCCATTTAATGCTCCTCTTTTTAGATACATTTTAGACTTCTGATTTTTATATATGCTTCTGTTTTATATTTTTAACTTTTTATAATTATTATTTTTTAAATTCTGATGTATTTTCTATACTTTTTAATACTGGTCTCTAATCATAATAAAGATTTCATTAATAATAAACTGCTTGGTTAGAAACAAATATCATAGGATTTGAAATCTATACAGATCAAAAAAGAAAGACAGAAAGGATTAGATTTTATACTGTAGATACCTTCATCCCTTTATTAATTACAACCAAAACAATAAGAACAACTGATGGTACAGTTACTGATTTGCATTATATTTAATAAATATAAAATATATAAACATTTATTTTCAAACGTTTGTTTTAACAAAACAGAAATAATATGATTTACTACTCCTGCTATTTTTGGAATAACTATATTGATATATTTAGGGATGAAGAAAGGTGATTTGTTTCTTTGACTTATATCATATGTTTCATACAAGAACTCAAGACAATATAGAATCTAGATAATGCTCCACCCATTTTCCCCACAACATCCCTGTGAGGTAGGTTAGACAGAGAGAGAACTTCTGGCCCCAAAATACAAATTAGCAAAAGACAGATAGTTTTAAATTTGGAGATTTAATTCCCAATATATGGTAAGCAAATCAAAGATAGTTTTTAGACATTCCTGTGATTTCACCAGCAAATATTTGGCACCGGGAGATGGTTCTGATTGACAGCAGGGAAATCAAGAGCTATGATTTAGAAAGACAGAAATCTGACAGAAGAGGAGTTGACAATTCACTGTAACTGATTTCAGACTCTTGTAACATAGAAATCTGACAGAAGAGGAGTTGACAATTCACTGTAACTGATTTCAGACTCTTGTAACATAGAATTGAAGCTGGTTACCTGGTATTTCATATTGATGCATAACAGCCATGGTTTTAAAAAAAGAAACTTATTTAAGGGCAGAATAAAAGCAAACAAAATTAATCAGAAAAATTGAGCCAACTCAGTAAACTTGTAGAAATATCAACTGAAGGATAGTTAATTATTCATACTCTCTAATTTCTCCTGTAATCAGAATATACATTACCAGCAAATTTTTGTAAGGAGAAACTAATGGAAATTTACGGATTTGGTGTAGGGGCTGAAGACACCAGACTGGAAACCAGGAGTCAATGAGCTCTATCCTGCCTTAGGCCCAAAGGCAGCTGGGTGACATTGAGCTGGCAATAGGAAAACAGAACAATGTAGCCAAGAAATCTACAATAGCCAATAATCAATTGAACACCCACAGAGACACACAAACATTTACACAGTACTTTAAACACCCTTAAAGCTCCTTAAAAGCAACAATAAACATCCATTACTTCAAATGCTTCGCCCAAAATATTCCCCGTTAAATAAATAATCTTTATTTTTGAGCAAACGCAACTTATAAAAACCCTGCCTTGTGATGAAAGCAACAGCTCTGATAGCCTGCAGAAAACTACCAATGTGAAAAGTCATTGCAGAAGTTCTTTCAGACAATAAGCTGTCCAAAAGCAGGGTATTTTCTGACAGTTGAATTTTATGTCCTGGAACAAAATGGCATATAGTGTTATTGACAGATTTGCAGGCACCTTTTTATGTTGAGAAACAGCTAATATAAAAAGTAAGCTTGATTACTTTTGCTATGCTTTTAGAGACAAGAGAACAACAGAAAAACTGGTATGCTGTAAATGCTAGAGAACATTGGCCATTAATAGCCATGCTTATTTGTACCCATGGTGGCTCCACTAAAACCAATTCCTCACCTGTCTCTTGATGGCTGCATGTATCTCGCTGTTCCTTAGGCTGTATATGAAAGGGTTGAGCATAGGGGTGACTACTGTGTAGAATATTGAGGCCACTCTCAGGCTCGAGACAGAATAGGAAGATGATGGGCGGAGGTAGGTGCCTATCACTGTGCCATAGAACAAAGCCACAGTGGTGAGGTGGGCACTGCAAGTAGAGAAAGCTTTGTACTTTTTGGGCTTAGATGGAAGCTTCACCACCTTCAGGACAATGAAGACATAAGAGAAAATAATGAGCAGCAGAGGCCCAAGGACAATTGCTGTCCCTTCGCTGACAAGAAGCTTATCAACAACGGAGGTGTCCGAACAAGAGATTTTCAATAAAGGATGGAGGTCACAGAAAAAATGGGGGATTTCTCGGGAAGCACAGAAGGTAAAATTAGATACCAACAGGATGTACAACAAAGAGTGGAAATGAGCCAGCAGCCAGCAGCAAGCAGCCAACAGAAGGCAGCACTTGAAGCTCATGACTCTGGCATAGTGCAATGGGCGGCAGATGGCTACATAGCGGTCATACGCCATGGAGGCCAGGAGAAAGTTATCTGTTGCAGCAAAACTCACAAAGAAATACATCTGTGTCAGGCAACCATTATGGGATATTGCTTTTGTCTGGGTCGCTAAGTTGTGCAGCAATTTAGGTATTGCAGCAGAACTAAATCCAAGGTCAGCCAGTGACAAGTGACAGAGGAAGAAATACATGGGAGCTTGGAGGAGGCTGGCATTGGAGAAGATCAGCAAGATTATCAAGACGTTTCCTAGCAGACAAAGCAAGTACATGCAGAGGAAGATGGGAAAGAGAAAACCTTGGAGGTCTGGTGAGGAGGAGAAGCCCAGAAGGATAAATCCAGCAGTGATGGTTTGATTCTTCTCTTCTGTGTTCATCCTGCAACTCAGGCATTTAGGACCAAGTTCTTGTCTACTTCTCTGCTCTGTATTTCAGCTGGCTCCAAAAATACTAAACTAGTTTGAGAGAGAGAGAAAGAAAATATTTACAGCTGTTAAATATATTCATAGGAATTTCTCTTGTGAAAGACATGCAGCTTATTTTAATTTGCATTCCAACAACTGAAAAAGCCATTCCCTCCAAATATGGCCATTAATCTCTGCATAATTCTCTCCTCTTTCATTTTTTCCAAGCAACTGAGAATATTTTTGATATGTTAGAAGTTGTTTTCAGAATGTACAATGACAAATTATTTACGAGTGTTAAAATAGGGGATTAGACAGTAAAATAAAAATTTGTGCAATTGGACTGATCAGTTAAGGATATTTTTTTAAATGACAAAAGGGCTCCAGGATTCCTTAGCCAATCACCCAGTTCCTTCTTCCTATGAAGTGGTAACTATTTAAACTGAAATGGCTTAATTTAGGGGAATAGAGCAGACTGCCTCCTTCTGTGCAGAACATTTATCCATCTCCCCATTACTGTTTACACTGACAGGTAGGAACCAAACCCATATTTTTCAGGCAAACTTTTTTCCCCACATGTTAAATTTCAAAGGCTGCTTTTGTGACTTATTATGTGCAAAGTTTCCACTAAGCAATAGCCCTTGTAATTATGTCATTTTTTCTCCCAGGCTGTTTCCCCACCCTATCTACACTCTGAACAAAGAGATAACAATCCTTTTCTAATTCAAAGTCTCATTCTCCAGGCTTCTTTTTCACCAGTACCTCCATTATGCCACCCGGTATGTATCTCCCCATTTGCCAAAGGGCAGTTTGCATAGGGAAAATAGAACCACAACAATGACAGAGAGAAGAACTTTACAACTGCATTGCTCTATGGTTCATTCAGATACAATGTGCTGAGAAAGCACTGAGTTTAAAGAATGTGGCAGCAAGGTGTGCACAGTTATATGTTGTTATATATACAGACACAAAGGAAAATGGGGAATAAAGCTGAATAAAGCACTAACAAGATCATATGATTTGCCCATAAAGTATAAATGGATACCCTACCATATCTCTACAGGAGCCAGAAGTCTTGATGTTTTCATTAAAAATGGATCTCTTTTGTTATGCCATCATATACCTAAGAACAAAGTCTTTGCAGTGTAACCTTTTCATTCCTGAAGCAGAAATGCCTTGGCACTGGCACAAATAGGACCCTTATTATAATGAGATGAAGATAATTCATCTTCATTGAACTCCCCAAGGAAAGAAAGTAAAAGTTATGAGGACATTCTTCAGGGAACTTGTTAATCAAAAATAAAATATACAGCAGGAATACCAAGCAATCTAAAATTGGTTGGGTTGATGGATACCAAACATAACTGGCTTTTTTTTTAGTAAATAAGACTTTATTAAGACCCAACATATTGAGAGAAATACTGTTTGTCTTAATAAAGTCTTATTTACTAAAAAAATCTCCAGAAATTTACTTCCAAGTGGCAAATGTCACCAGTTGTAATGTACAGACTTATATTAGAAAATCCCTATCACCAGTATATTAACATTACAGATCAGAGTAGGAGTTGCTTTTTCTCATCTGATACAAGGATTATCAATATACAATACAATAATACAATAGCAGAGTTGGAAGGGACCTTGGAGGTCTTCTAGTCCAACCCCCTGCCTAGGCAGGAAACCCTATACCGTTTCAGACAAATAGCTATCCAACATCTTCTTAAAGACTTCCAGTGTTGGGGCATTCACAACTTCTGGAGGCAAGCTGTTCCACTGATTAATTGTTCTAACTGTCAGGAAGTTTCTCCTCAGTTCTAAGTTGCTTCTCTCCTTGATTAGTTTCCACCCATTGCTTCTTGTTCTGTCCTCAGGTGCCTTGGAGAATAGCTTGACTATATATCACTAGCTTTAGAAAAAGTCTCTTTGAAAGCTTAAATGAATAAACAGCAACAACACCCAGTGGGCAAATCTGCATAACAGTTTCATCCAGTTGCAAACACTGAGAACATACCACTGCAGTCTTAATATTGCTTATTTTCCATTCAGCTATTTCAGTTTGCATTTCAGAATAGCTGAATTTGCAGGGTTAAATGTACCATTTTATTCCTTTACTGTAAAAAGTTTTGGTTGATCATTCCTGCATTTAAATTATTGTGAGAGGTTCAATTACAAGGACCATTTTTTTAAAAGAATTGATTAGCCTTTCCCAAGTATTTTATTCCTCCCATGGAGAAAGCATTTTCCTCTTGCACACTTTAGAATGGCTCTCCTTCATAACTTTCTCTTTCAGAGAAATTTGCCTGTTGTCAGGTTTCCTGCAGTTGCCACAAGTTTCCTCTTCTGCACAAACAATATCCATGAAGCTTCCTATTATTGGTATAACTTTGCACTTGCTTGGCAAAAGTGTGATGATATGTTCATAACATAATCCATATACTGGATTACCTATTATAAAAACTGTGAAATGTCAATATTTCTCTTTGTGTCTGCCAATGGCCATCCAGCCACCCTGTGTTGCTTGGCGAAGGGTGGACCACAGGGTCATCTAAAGGGCTGCTGCGAGGAATTTTCTAGCTGCCAGGATTATAATAAGTCATGCAGATCCACTCAGAGGTGGACTATGAACCTCTGGCTAAAATGCCTGGGTCTTGCATTGTAACCTGGGATGAGTTTGAATTGTTGACTCTTGAGGAAGTGGGCAGGATTCTCCAAGCTGTCCTTCCCAGGTTATTGAGACCACTCAAGAGGGGTCCTACAATTGGGTCCATGCTGTGGAGGTGGCCTGTTTCAGGGAGGGAGTAATGTCTTTAGCCTTGAAGGAGGTGGCAATGAGCCTAGAACTAAAAATGTTTATAATTATTGTCATGTCTTCAACTTTCCATTTAAAAATGGAACCTTCTTTGTTGTTGAGATGATGGTCAGATTCCAGTTACAAAGAAGTTTGGAGGAAGCAAATTATTTGTAACTGTTCCAGCCAGGGTTCAAGGATTTAGTATGGAGTCAGTAATAATTATGCTTGTCAATGACTTTTGATGCTGTTGGGAGGGGATCATGCATCCATTGACCTCTCTTTGATTTCTCAGCAGCTTTGGATACAATCAGTCATAATATCTTTCTGGGCTGGCTGTGAAGTTTGGGAAATGGGGGCACCATGTTAGGTTGGTTCTCCTCTTACCTTCATGGCAATTTCCAATTAGTATTGACAGAGAGTTAGCTCTCTGCCCCTACATCTTCAGCCCTTCAATATGAGGTGCCACAGGGCTCAATAATCTCTCCTCTCTTGTTTACCATCTACATAAAACCATAATATATCAGTTAGGGTATGGTATCATTAATAGATTGTTGATACCTATTTATACATATCAACTCTTTATTGTTCAAGTTGATGTTCTGTCTTAATTGCATCAAGATTGAATGGTTGTAAATATTGGGTGGGGGGGCTATATCCTAGAATGAAGGAATGAGAGGTAACCTTACGTAAAGACATGCGTAGGACGCTACCATGATCTCAGTAGCTGGTTATCTTGGATACCTACAAGCTCATCTAATTAGCAGAACCAGATGTGGGAATAAAGGAAAGGTTACGCACAGACATACGCATTTCAGCTATGGTCTCAAGTAGTCTGTTATCTTTTAGCCCACTATCTCACCGAGCAAAGGCAGGAGTTAACCTTGGCCTGAATAGCATTCTGGATTCACTACGAAAAAAATGGGGGAGTAAACCAAAACAATATATTGTTGCTCTGTGCTTTGCTTGTTAAAACTGTATAAAAGCCAAATAAACTCTGCGAAGGCAGACAGATATTTTGGACACAAACTGCCATGATTGATTTCTGAAACCTACACTAGAATTATTTGTCTTTAATCTCTTTCTCTGCAAAGAGTTTCCTCATTCAAAACTGGTGTGCAATCTGAGGGGAAGGATGGCAAGCAGATACTTCTCCATGGAGAATGGAGATGATGGTCTTCCTTCTCCATCTGGACATGGAGAAGATGGGAGAACACCTATCTCTGCCTTGGATGGCTGCTCTTCCCATGTTTTGGAAAATGAAAGGCTGAATCATCAAGCTCATAACCATTGCACAGTCTTTTAAAGGCACTTGATTCACTAACCTAATCACTTTCAGAAATTGCCTATTTAGTTACCTTAAAAGTATTGAAGATGTTCAAAAAGATGTTTGAAAATCTGCTAATGAGTTTGAAGATAAACCAAAGAAAAGAACTATATATTTATGAACTTTTTAAAAAATTAAATAAATAGCAATAAGATAAATAAGATTTTGATCCAAGAAAGTTATAAATTAATTAAGTATCCAGACAAATTTGGAATATTGAAACTTTTACCTCAGTTGGAATTAATTGTATAAAATAAACAGCTTTTTGGGGAACCAGATTTATTTTGTCTACTATAGGTCATAACTGAGATTAGAGACTTTATTATTTAAATTAGACACTAGAAGAGACTAAATATTATAGGCGAAAAGAAGAATAAAAATCCCTGCCTAGAGTTGGGATTTACAAAATTACACCAAGAGAATTACCTGAATAATGTCTTTTAATTGGATTTACAACAGAGGCTTGAAGAAGTCTATGCAATGGGATAAAGAAGAATGGAAGAGGGATTAAATCTTACAGTATTTATTTACTTACTTGATTTGTATTCCATCTTTATTGTTTTTACAAATAACTCAAGGCAGTGAACGTATCCAACACACCTTCCTCCTATTATCCCCATAAATACAACCCTGTGAGGTGAGTTGGGCTGATGACTGATGTGACTGATGTGAGTGTCTGATGAACTTTAAAAATTAAAATTTTCAAAGTAAAAATAAGGAATGTAAAGTTGGTTATTTGGTCAAAGTTAAAATAAGATATTTTTTTATGAGATTCTGCAATGTATATGGACATTACTGAAATGGATAAAGGTTTTCTTTAAAAATGTATTTGCATTTCTTTTTGAAAAAATTGGTTATGCAAAGATCAGATTCTCCTTTATAATGTCTCTTTATCTTCCATCTTCTTTTAAATTTTGCTTTTTAGAGCTATTTCTAGTTTTGTAATTTGCTTTGTTTGTTGTATACAGCCCTTTTAGCAGAAAAATAATATGGAGAAGGTAATAAAAAAAAAAATTCAAGATCTGAGAGCCGGATCTCCAGTTCAGCAAAAGAATGGAGCTGTCCAGGGTCCTGTAGTTCTTTTCTCTCAGTGTAGTTCTAGTCGTCTGCACAATGCCTGAGGTTAGTGATAAATGGTATGTAATTACTTCACTGTTGGTGTCTCAGTTGCCTGCATTTTTTATGAGGTCAGAATCTTCTCCAGGGTTTTCTCTACCCTTCACATTACATGTCCAAAATGTTCAAGCTTTTGTGATTAATGCTTCCAGTGAGTAACATTTTACTCCATCTCCATTGAATTATTTAATTATTTTTGAAGTCCAAAGTTTTGCAAAATGCCATCAGGGTTAAGGAATATCAAATATAAAGAGCAAGGAGTTTGGGAGGACTACTGCTGAAAAGAGGATTATCCATGTGCATTTCATCCAAATTTTTCAGGATGGGGGTCAGGAGCATTTGCTCCCAATGTGATGGTGTAAGATGTGTAAATTCTACCTGAAGTAGACAATCCCAGACATACTAGAATAAGCACCTGAATATGTAAATATAAACTGCCTTACAAAGGTCATCACATTTCCAAACACAACAACAAAATTCCCGTTTTTGGAAATGCAACAATCTCAGTTGTGATGGAGAACATGCCAAGGAAGAACTTGACTGTGGATCAATACCTTTGAAATTAATCTTTCGCATGGTGAATAAGAAGCCAAACAGTTTGGTATGATGAAGTGCTTTAGGAAATTATTTTATTTTATATTCCTTGAAGACAGCTGGTCATTTGCATCCTTTTAGCAGGTCATTGAAGCATTTGGAGGTTTATCTGTGTCCTCAGGGTCTCCTGGTTCCTGTAGTCTTTAATTTTTTTTCTCTGGAAATCTATTCCTACTCCCACACCACTCAAAGAGTGTTCATCTCAAATTGTATAGCTAAAAGTCTGTAGAGATTCTTAATCATCCAGGTCATTTCCAGAGGAAAAAATTGCAGACTACAGGAACCAGAAGCACTACTCAGGTGACCTTGAGGACACAGATACACCTCCAAGTGCTTCAAGGACCCTCTAAAAGTATGCAAATTACCAGCTGTCTGACTAGAAGACCTCCAAGGTCTGTTCCCTCTTCACATTTTAAGCAAGCAAATGAATGAGGAACCATGGCATCTCAAGTCCAGGAGGAGAAGGAACAACAAAGCAGATACAAGCCACTTCAAAGGTACTGCAAAGCTCCACTATTTCTGATTTATCTAGTGTTGTGGCTGAGGTAAAAATAAATTGGCTAAGCTGCCCAGTATAGATATTAATGTGGGAACAGCATTAAAGATCTGGGTGAAAATATGGCAAATGTGTGCTTTTAAAAGAAAAAGAAAAATACACTCTTAATCAAATCTTATTTTAAATATAATTCAGACCTTCTTCCCGGGGCTTCAAAATATAATGGTAGTTTATTTCTACCCTCATGGTGACTTATGCAATTAATCAGTTTAAATCGAAAAGGGCAATGCCGGGGAAATGCATAGAAGTACAAACCACTTAAAGTAACCCATACTGTACATAAATTATATTACGGCCATGCAGCTGAACCTTTAGCATTTCAACATTCTCATTTTATAATGGCACACATCTTTGGGAGATATTAAGAGATTACATCCTGCTATAACTTTATGCACATGACATAGTAAATAGTGCAGAATGTTACAAAGTTAAAGAACATCATATATTATTTTACTGGCAACCATTGTTTTCCAAAGTGGCTCCAGGTTTCTTCTGAGGTACTCTTGATTCTGCTCTGATTTCCCTCTTCTGCACCCAGATCCTTAGTAATTTCCTCATGGCCTCATGAATCCCACTGTTCCTCAGGCCGTATATGAAAGGATTGAGCATGGGGATCACCACAGTGTAGAATATTGAAGCCGCTCTCAACCTAGAACTAGAATAAGTGGAGGATGGGCGGATGTAGGTGCTAATCAGAGTCCCATAGAACAAGGCAACAGTAGTGATGTGCGCAGTGCAAGTGGAGAAGGCCTTGTACTTCCCAGAAGCTGAAGGAACTTTCAACACCTTCAACATAATCAATAGGTAGGAGAGAAGGATGAGCATAAGGGGCCCAAGCATGGTTGCAGTCCCTTCAATCATGAGCAATGTTTCAGCAGAAGAGGTGTCTGAGCAGGAAAGTTTGAGCAAAGGATGGAGGTCACAGAAGAAATGGGGGATCTCTCGGGAGCCACAGAAAGAAAAATTAGCTATTGTAAATACATATAATAGACCTTGGGAAAAAGAGAGGAGCCAAGATCCAGCAGCTAAGATCAGGCAATGCTTGTAGCTCATGATTATAGAATAATGAAGTGGTTGGCAGATAGCCACATAGCGGTCATATGCCATGGAGGCAAGGAGAAAGTTATCACTGGTACAAAAGACCACAAAGAAATACATTTGACTGAGGCATCCACTATAGGATATGGTGTTTTTCTGGGAGACCAAGATTTGCAACATCTTGGGTACAGCATTGGAACTAAATCCCAGGTCAGCCAATGATAGATGACTGAGGAAGAAATACATGGGGGCATGAAAAAGGTCACTATTGAAGAAGATCAGCAGCATGATCAAGAGGTTCCCCAGTAAGATAAGCAGGTACATGCAGAGAAAGAAGGGGAAGAAAAGGCCCCTGAACTCTGGTGAGGTGGAGAAACCCAGGAGAATGAATCCCGCAAAGTTGGTGTTGTTCTCCTGTTCTGTTTCCATGGCTCATCTGAAAATGAGAATAAGTGGCATTATATCATTGCTCCTTCCATTTCACGAATGTAATACTGAATAATCTCATGGGCTAACATTCCTCACTGGATATTGCTGGAAATGACACTGACTGTTCAGCACCTCACAACCTGCTGATCCCAAGGGGCAGTCAATTAACAATTTACAATTCACTCTGTGTTCCTCACCCTACTGGCTTTTTCTCGATGAAGCTGTAATCTCAGATTACCTCCTCCTGCTTTTGCTTTCAGGTATGCAGGTACAGAGCATTTATTCTCTGATTCTCCACTTGACATGGTACAGTTAGTAAGATACTGGGTTTTGCCTACCCTTATCACTGACTTCCTTAAATCTCATTTACATCACTAACCATCACTCAGGCTAGATTCCTGCTGCTCCACAAATACTGGTGCCCTACTCCAGGTCCTGTAATCTATGTAGAACAGTGAGCTGGTGTCCTTTTAATTGAAGTCTTTTTATAGGTACCATGTATCTAAAGAGCCAGTCAGTCTGAGCCAGGATGATCCTGCTGGAATGACTGAAGATGGGAAAAAGTTAGTAGAACATATATATATAGAGAGAGAGAGATAGGCTAGGCATTGAATTCTAAACCTATAATGTGACCTTTTGTAGATTTCAATGAATGCATGATATGAATTGGAAGAAGTTGTACATCATTAGGTTCTGTAAGGAGCTCTGGCTTGCATGGTGACTTTAAAGGAGAACAAGTGCAAATTGGAATCAGGTAGATAACCTTAGTTTATTTCAGTCAATCCGCTGAAATAAACTAAATGCTATCAATGGGTTACTAAAATCAAATTCATGATTGGAGCTCAATAGATGAAGTTAAATCATTTCAGTCTTGGCGAAATGCTTCAAATTTGCAAATGACCCTCTATTTCCCTGTATGTCTGATTGATCTAACTCCATATAATATTCTTCACATTTTTAAATGGGGCATTTTCATTTTGAAAGAAAATCAGGTGCAGATTTTGCC
Source organism: Natrix helvetica (assembly GCF_964273705.1). Classification (NCBI taxonomy): domain Eukaryota; kingdom Metazoa; phylum Chordata; class Lepidosauria; order Squamata; family Natricidae; genus Natrix; species Natrix helvetica. The sequence goes on along the minus strand of NC_138548.1, from coordinate 203,014,118 downwards.
CCAATCAGGACGGTGTTTCTGTTCCATAGGAGAGGGGAATGCATGCCAAGCTTCCTCCTTACAATTGCTATAAAGTGTTTTTCCTACCTGTTTCAAACCCCATCTTTATAGATACAGTAAGGAGTGCATTTTAAGAAAATCAGTGTGAAGTTTCTATCCAGATGAGGAGCATATTCCAAATTTAAATAGTTATTTTATTTTCTGAAAACTAAAAGCTCACATTTAATACTATAGTATGTGCAGAGATTTGACAGAGACACAATGCCAAGTTAATTCAGCATGATACCCCTAAAATACAGAAGGGGCTTGAGCATCCTGAGAAAGACAAACATTAAGGTATTTATTGAAAAAAAAAGCCTTAGGGATTGTAAACTTCCCGGGCAATCTTGACTAAAGATAACACTCACTGGATCTCAGTTCATGAAAATTAATCATTGGTTTCTGAAAAATAATATCTGGTTGAGAATTTTATTTGCTGCAAAGCTTTCATTTTGTATCATTAAACAGTCAACGTGAACACATCTGAGAAAATTACTTGAAAGGTTTTGTCTCACTTTGTTGAATCTCAGCAGTCTGACAAAGCCAAGCCTGGATGCTTGCTGGATGGTCAAATGAAGTACAGAAAAAGCAAAATCATTAGTGCTCTCCAACATGGAGAGCAAACATGGAGGCAAAACATCAAGAGATGGTAGAAATGGTCAGGTAAGAGGATTTTGGTTTCAATCTGAAGCAAATGGTCAAACAGAAATGAGAGTTTCTTGCTATCTGTAAAAGAAAATGGACAAGAGAGGGGAAAAACCATGCCAAATCAGAAGACCATCTTTCTTAGCACTGAAAGTCATGCAAAATAATCACCAACCATGGAGGTGTTCAAGGGATAGGAACATCTTGCACAACTGAACCTCGGTTTCATTCATTGCCAAAGAAAAGAAAACAGAAGAGAATATAAAGGTGGTATGAACCTGGGTGAGGATGTCAGTGGTATGACCTTTGGTTTCCATGGAAGAAAACATCAAGATCTGCAGGGATCTCATTAAAGAAACATCTACACGGTTGTTGAGGTTCTGTAACATGAAATCCCCAGACCCACTGTGACACCACTAGCTGAATTCTCAATCTATGTCTTAGAAGATGAAAGCATATACTGTACTGTAGCTGGGATAGGAGGGTAACCCTGAAGCAGAAATGGTAGAATACAATAGAGACCTTGCTTCAGTGAAGGCTTCGCCAACGTCAAGTATCAATCGGCAGACATTTCCAGGCACATATGACCATTTAAATAAATGGTTGGTAGAGGTCAGCCTACCAATTTTGAAAGGTACCAGATGGAAGAGGTTCATCTAATTAGACATAGGCATGACATAGGCTCATTCTTTAGACAATGCTGTCAGTCATTTGGTGAAGCTAGCTACTGGGGCAGTGAGGACTTGGTTAATTAGTAGACTAGGCTTTTCAAAAATAGCAATAGCACTTAGACTTATATACTGCTTCATGTGCTTTTACAGCCCTCTCTAAGTGGTTTACAGAGTAAGAATATTGCCCCCAACAATCTGGGTCCTCATTTTACCTACTTCGGAAGGATGGAAGGATGGAAGGCTGAGTCAACCTTGAGCCTGGTGATTTTTGAACTGCCAAACTGCAGCTAGCAGTCAGCTGAAGTAGCCTGCAGTACTGCAGTCTAACTACTGCGCTACCTTGGCTGGTTATTCCCCACTTCCTCTGCTCAATCTTTCCTTTCCATTTCTTGAATGATCCAAGGAAATCTCATGCCTACGGTTCTGCAAGGCCTTCATTTCCACCAGGAACCATTCAAGTACACCATAAATGCATTTTTAGCTGTTGGAATATCTAATTCTGGAGTATAAACCAGTGCCATGCTCATATAAAAAGGGAATTGGAAAAGGAGTAGAGTGGTAACTGCTACCATTCTCCCAACAGAACATACCTTTTCTCCCAGCATTCCTTAAATAGGCTATGAGGCCAGAATCCTGATTATATCTCTATGCATCTGAGCAGAAATATCACCTATATTCATTTGCATGTAACAATATGGCGCGCTCTCTCCCCTTGAAAGCCGGATAGATATTTTATTTACTCATTATTTCTTATGCGCATAGATTTTTTCAATTTATTCTTCAGTTCTATCATTCCCTGATCCTCAAGGTAATTTACACAATGTCAAACAGAATATTGACATAAATATTTACCAATTAGGAAGGTGACTCTGAATCAGTGGTGGGATTCAAAAAAATGTATTACCACTTCTGTGGGCGTGGCTTGGTGGGTGTGAAATGGCTTGGTGGGTGTGGCTTAGTGGGCGGGGCAGGGGAAGGTACTATAAAATCTCCATTCCCTCCCCACTCCAGGGGAAGGTTCCTGAAAAATCCCCATTTCCTCCCGATCAACTGGTACTCGGGAGGCAGCGAATAGATGGGGGCAGGGCCAGTCAGAGTTGGTATTTACCAGTTCTCCTAACTCCTCAAAATTTCTGCTACTGGTTCTCCAGAACTGGTCAGAACCTGCTGAATACCACCTCTGCTCTGAATATAAGAGCATGGTTCCTCGAAAGAGAACCATTAAACAGAAAAAGAAACCATCTGCCCCCATTACCCTCTTCTCAGCATATCTAAGTTGACCTTCCCCTATTAATAATGAATTATTTGCAGCAAAATCTAATCATCTTTACAGGTCAATATCATTAAAATATTTCAAAAGCAAATTGTCCCACATGATTCATGCTGGGAGGGCAGGGCTGTGCATTAAAATTAGCATTCGAGGCCCTTTTGATTTGCTACAGTGGTTTATTATTAAGCAACATGGATGAAACTTATTGAATTTCAGATGTGTGATGGGAGAGTAGAGGCTACTTGAACTAAATCTTTTGCTATTAGAAAAAAAGGTAGATATATAGCAACTTTGAGATTTAAATAAATTAAGCAACTTAATATTGAATCTATTTCTGACATGCAGACAATCCTCAACTTACAAAAGTTCATTTAGTGACCAGCCAGAGTTACAACAGCACTGAAAAAGTGACATGACCCATTTTCGCATTTATAATTGCTGCAGCATCTCCATGGTCACATGATCAAAATTAGGATGCTTGGAAATTGACTCATATCTATGATGGTTTCAGTGTCCTGGGGTAACATGATCACCTTCTGTGACCTTCTGACAAGCAAAGTCAATGGGGAAAGTCAGATTCACTTAACAATCATGTTACTACTGTCTTTCCCCCAAAATAACACAGGTTCTTATTTTCTTTTGACCCTGGGAATAAGCACTTGGTCTTATTTTCAGGGAGGTCATATTATTTTTGAGGTGCAGGAGGCAGCGAGCGTGGTCACCTCACGGCTGCTGCTGCTGCTGTGTTGCAATATTTTCAGGGAGGGCTTATTTTCGGGGGAGGGCTTATTTTAGTGCATGCACTCAAAAGCCCGATTGGGCTTATTATCCGGGGAGGTCTTATTTTCAGGGAAACAGGGTAATTGAACAACTGCAATGATTCATTTAAAAACTGTGGCAAGAAAGGTCCAAAAACTCACTTTACAAGTGTCTCAGTTGAGGACTACCTGTGTATGAGAAAGCATAAACAGCTTCTATACCAATTAATCAACAGGATTTTTTTTAACCTTCTAAAAAGTTTTAATTTTTCACCTACAACTGACGATACAGATCCGTTTGCATAGCATCTAAGACTCCATAGCTGTCCTAAGACCCAACTGTTTCATTCTACCTGCCTGGATTTCAGAAACTGTGACTACTCTGAATTCTATGAATTGGGGAAGCTCCTGCCCTCTGCTAGAAAAGGAGCCAAAGCACCTCTAGATCTTAAATGGGGTTCTGCCCCCAAGAATCTCTGGCCCTCTGCAATTGCCTGCACAGTTGGGTATTGCTCATATTGGTTTTTCTACAATTCTAACAGATAAATTAATAGAAAAAAGAGAAAGAGAAAATATGCAGGGGTGGGCTTCAAAACTTTTAGCAAGGGGGTCTCTTCCCAATTGCTGGGTGGGTGTGACCATAGTGGGTGTAACCTAGTTGGCCCCCTGCATCACAGCAGTGGGGATTTTTTGCCCTCCCCAGCTCTGAAGGCTTTCCTCAAGCCTCCAAGAGAGCAAAAACGGCCTCCCCAGGCTCTGGAGGCCGAAAATGAGCCCGCTTGCGGCCTTCCTGAACTTCCGGTAAATCTGTTTTTCGCCCTCCCTGAACCTCCATGCGCACCCTGCACTTACCTGCATCCAAAACAGGCCACATGGGGACTCCTGGGAGGGGAGCGGTGGGCAGGACCACCCAGGAGTGGGATTTGGGGGTTCTCCGAACTGCACAGAATCTTAGCTAGAGGTTTTCCCGAACCCCTGCAAACCCCCAGCAGCCCACCACTGAATATATGAATCATGAGGAGGTTGTGAAGGCCATCACACTTCCTGATCAGGAATAGAATCCAAAGGAAAGCATCAAACTGGTCTTTGTTTGAATGCATTGTTTTTCCTTTTGCACCAAAACTACCAGTTCCACATTCCTTTTAGCTCTGAGTCAAAGCAATCCTACTTTCCCAATCAGTTGGAGGAGAAATTGGGGCAGGGACATTCAGTTGAGTTGATCTGAGCGAACCTTTCCTTTTTTTTTTTTTTTTTTTTTTATTAAAAGAGTTTTGTACAAACAAATTTTCCCCCTTTTCACCCCCCCCCTCCATACAATATAAATCTCATACAAATGCTATACCCCCCCGCAAAAATTCACATTCAAATATTATACCAAACACTTTACCCCCTCCCCACCCCCCATCTTAAAATAGATTACTCATAACCCCTCTCCTCCCAACAAAAACTATAGAGATTAGTCTTAAATTAATAATAACACATTGATCATTTTCTAAGCTAATTTAACATCTATAACTCTTAATATAAATTTCTCCTAGCCTAACAATGTTTCATTAGTCCCATCTTCTAATTTATTCATACATATATATTGCCCCACCCTCCACCCTAACCCTCCCCCACCTCCCGCACAAACCCACCCCCCTGACTTCCGCTGTATACCACTCTAATAATTCCAAACATCCCATATACTATTTACTCTGATCATCTATCGGTCTAAACATTCTTACCTAAAGGCTAGATAATAACTCCTAGTCTGGTATTTATTCTGTATATAATCAATCCATTTTGCCCATTCCTGTGTGTAATCCTCCTGTTTCTGAGCTTTTAAAAAAGCTGAAATTTTTGCCATTTCAGCGAACCCCGCCACCTTCTGAATCCATTGATCAATTGTTGGCAAAAAATCTTTTTTCCAATGTTGCGCAATCAACAACCTAGCTGCTGTAACCATATACAAGGCCAATTTTGTTTCCCCTTTGGTAAAATCCTTAACTATACCCAATAAAAACATTTGTGGAGTGAATTGTATTCTTTTCTTAAATACATTCTGCATAACCCACCATATTTTTATCCAAAAAGCTTTAACCTTGTTGCAAGTCCACCATACATGAAAAAAGGTAGCATCTAGACACCCGCATCTCCAACATTTTGGTTGAACATTTGGGTACATGCATGATAATTTTTTAGGATCTAAATACCATCTGTAAAACATTTTATAAAAATTCTCCCTTAAATTCTGTGACTGTGTAAATTTAACATTCTGAACCCATATTTTTTCCCACGTTTCCAACATAACCACTTCCCCAAAATTCTGAGCCCATTTAATCATACAATCCTTAACCAATTCACTTTCTGAGTCTCTTTCTAGCAGTACATTATATATTCTTTTAACTTGTTTTGGACCAGTCTCTTTTATCTGCTTGATCAGTTCCACTTCTTTATCCATAAAGCCGACCCTGCGATCTTCTTCCCATCTCTTCTGAAGCTGTATGTAATGTAACCAATTTAAAGTAATTCCTTCTTCCAACAGCTGTTCCAAAGTTTTTAACTTCCATTCGCCCCCATCAGCAATAAGCACATCTTTATATAAACAACCCCCGAGTGACTTAATATTCATAATCCCCATGGTGTCTGCAAGATCCAACCAAAGCGGTATTTTATAATCCCAATTGGGCCGGTGCTTCTTCCATATTCTCATCAAGGCACTACGGAGAACATGGTTGTTGAACACTTTATCCACCCTGTCTTCATAAAAAAGATATGCATGCCATCCCAGAACAAGATCATGGCCTTCTATATTGAGCAATTCCATTTTTGTTTTCCCAAACCAATCTGCTACATGCGTTAATACCGCAGCTTCATAATACAATCGAAGGTTTGGGAGTCTGAGGCCACCTCTTTCACGTGTATCTTGCATAATCTTCATCTTTACTCTCGGTTTTTTCTCCTTCCAAACAAATTTATTTAATGTTGTTTGCCAATTTAACAAGGTTTTATCTGACTTGAGCACCGGAATCATCTGGAATAGAAAGATAAATCTAGGTAGAATGTTCATTTTAATTGCTGAGATCCTTCCAAGCAAAGACAATTGCAACTTTTTCCACGCTTCAAGATCTTTCTGTATCTTTTGCCACAACACTTCATAGTTATTTGAGAAAAGTTTTGTGTTTGATTCTGAAATTTGTATTCCTAAATATTTAACTTTAGAAACTATTTCAAAACCTGCTAAACTTACAAGTCTCTTTCTTTGAGTCTCTGTCATGTTTTTAACCATCATTTTCGTTTTGTTTTGATTTAGTCTAAACCCAGACACCATGCCAAATTCTATTATGATATTTTTCATCTGGATTATTGATTTCAAAGGATGTGAAAGGGTAACAACCAGATCATCGGCGAATGCTCTAGTTCTGTATTCCTTTTGCCTGATAGCTATGCCATCTAAGGATTTTGAGTCCCGAATTGCGTTCAACAAGACTTCCAAAGTTAAAATAAATAACAATGGGGATAATGGGCAACCTTGTCTTGTGCCTTTTTGTATCTCGAAAGTTGTTGACAAATTTCCATTAATAATAAGTTGTGCATTTTGTTGCTGATAAATTGCTCCAATCGCCTGCCGCAATCGTGGTCCCATATCCATCTTTTCCAAAGTCTTGGTTAGAAAGTTCCAATTCACTCGATCGAAGGCCTTCTCTGCATCCAAGAAAACCAGCACTGCAGAGATCTGCTTATTCTTATCAAGATAGTCAATTAAATCTATGAGTTGCCTTACATTCTCCTTCATATGTCTGCCTTCAATAAATCCTGCTTGATCATGATGAATAATCTCTTGAATAACCGGCATCAATCTGTTGGCTAATACTTTAGCAAATATTTTATAATCTGTGTTCAGAAGAGATATCGGCCTGTAATCCTCTGGTTTCTTAGGGCCCTCTTTATCTTTAGGTATCAATGAGATAAAAGCCGCTTTCCATGAGAGAGGTATTTTACCTCCTTGTTGTATATTACAAAATAGTTGTGTAAGATATTCAATCATTTCCAGTTGTAAAGTTTTATAATACATTGCAGTCAAACCATCAGTCCCTGGAGCCTTAGCTAATTTAAGTTGATTTATAACTAAAGTGATCTCATCAGCGGTTATAAGACGTTCCAAATTTGCCTTTTGAAGCACAGAAATTTTTGCAACCCTTTTTCCTTCCAAAAAATCATCTATTAACTTGTTCTGTATATTATCCTGTACATATAGCTTAGTATAATAGTCCACAAATGATTTTTTAATCAACTCTTGTTGATATACCATCTTCCCTCGAAACTCAATTTTATCAATAATTCTATCATTCATATTCCTTCTCAAAGTATATGCTAACCATCTACCAGGTTTATTAGCGTTGGCAAAGGTGTTATGTTTAGCAAATTGCAAATTGGTTGCTGTTTGTTCTGCTATAAGCATCTGAAATTGATCTTTCAACAGCTTTAGCGCCATCTGGAGCGCCTGGTCATTCGGGTTTATTATAAGCAGCTGTTCTTTACGTTTTATTTCATCTTCCAATTCCATTCTCCTTTTCTGTCTAATTTGTTTGTGTTTAAAGTTCATATGTATCAGGACCCCACGCATATAAGCTTTACTTGCATCCCAAACTATTTCAATGGGAGTGCCCTTATTCATATTAAAACTAAAAAATTCCTTCATGTGTTTTTTAAGTTCATCAACATTTTTTTCATATCTAAATAAATTTTCATTTACTCTCCAAGACCTTCTTGGCCTCATCCCTAATTCAATTTGTAACCACACCGGACTATGATCGCTAAGTGACCTGGCGAAAATCTTGGATTTCTTGGCTTTAGGAAGTAGATCCGGTGTTAACAAAAAGAAATCAATCCTTGAAAAGGATTTATGTCTATCTGAGTAGAAAGAAAAATCCATCTCATTTAGATGTTGTGTCCTCCAAACATCTTTTAATTTCAAATCGTCTTGTAAATCAAAAAAAGCCTTTGGTAATTTGGTAGTGAATTTCGTCTTTGTACTCTTGTCTATCTTTGGAGAAATCACTCCATTCCAGTCTCCCATTATTAGAATACTCTTAAAGTTCCAGTCTAAAATTTTTAAATGGAGCATCTTATAAAAACTTTCTTGGCATTGGTTAGGAGCATATATTCCTAGCACCAAAATGGAACCGAAGTCTGTATCAAATTGAATTGCTATATATCTACCAGCGTCATCTGCCTCTATAACTTTAGTTGAAAATCTTTTATTTATATATATCACCACACCATTTTTCTTTACCAAATCAGAGGCAGCATAAAATGTTCCCAGTTTTGAATTCACTAAGTACTTCTGGTCTTGCAGCCTAATATGAGTCTCTTGAAGGCAAACAACATCATTATTAAATTGCTTCAAATAATAAAATATTTTTTTCCTTTTTTGTGGAGAGTTCATTCCATTCACGTTCCAAGATAATAGCTTAAGCATCTTTAGATCTGGTCTGAAGCGCTGAAAGCATTTGCTGAAGATCTCTCTCCACAAAACCAATCTCCAGCCCTGCTCCTCCCATGGCTCCGGTTTGCTTCTTAGCTTCTTTCTTAGCACATTGTATTTGAGGGTCGACGCGCTTATGAGATTCTAACATTTGTCTAGTCGTGGATCTGGTAATACGTTGTTCGACAGGTTTAAATATCGGCATTTCAGTGAGAGACTTAGAAGGTCCTTCTTCCAAGAAGGAGCACAACAGAGATCCAGAGGGGTCGACTCCACCTACAGCACCCTGCCCCTCCTCCTCTTTTTG